>NC_040037.1:28757904-28820710 GCF_003713205.1 Coffea eugenioides
TGCATCTAGACTCGATAAGGCTTCGGCTCCCAAGCCTTCAGACCTAAAGGCGAAGGGTCACTCCCAGGGCCTTTGGTCGGTGGCTCGAGTGATCCCTTAGGTAGCGCTATGGGCGCAGGGTACACCATCTGCCTACCCAAGGCAATCGATCCTAATCCTACAAGGAGGTGTGGGAAATGCCCATGAAAAAGGAAAAAGAAAGGGTAAATAATTAAAAGCGTATGCACGTATGCTAGTGCTCGTTTGGAGGGGAGGGATCGAGAACCAACGCGAGGCTCTATGGTAATGTCCCCCCACCCAAATGCAATGCAAAGCGCAGAATTACATACATAAACCAATCATCCATCAAAACAATCGTACGCCAAATGGGTGAGTGAGTGAGTTGATACGCACGAAATGCAAAAATCCTAATAAAAGAAAAAATGCAATCCTAAACATCCAAATGTAATATATAAGAAGGTTAAAAGAAGAAAATAATCGACTAAATCAAATGCTCGGACTCCCTAAGTCCCCAGTGGAGTCGCCAACTGTCGCGCCCCATTTTTTATAAGAAATAAAAAGTTTTAAAAAGTGAATTTGTTATTTGAAAAATGAATTTTTAATTTACAAAGGAAATGGAAAAAAAACATGGGTCTAAATGGGACTTGAAAATGCGACGATTCGACCCAAAATAATAGTTTAAAAGGGTTTTGAAAAATTGGAGTCGCCACTTGGTATTGAGTTAAGGTGTACCAAGTCACCTAAAAAATAAAATTTTGAGTAAAATTATAGAAAACCCTTTTAAACGACTCCTAAGTCTACAAAAATCAGAGAAAGTGTTCGGGAGTCACATTTGATGAGAGGGAAGGCAAGGACGAGGTCCAAGGCACCCTCTCAACCTAACCAAGGCTAGTTGCGTGATTTAGTCAAAGATTTTCTTATTTTTAACCAAAAGATTTATCACATTCGGATGTGTTATATGAATGCAAACCCTAGACCTAGGGGGACATTGGGGGCAAAATTTCTCTTCAAAGCTTGAGTGGTGCCAATCACATTAGTTGTGATGCCCAACCGTGACTCTTTGGAGAGGTCACGAATAATGCAAAAATATGATACTCTAAGAAGAGGAAAAGAATAAAATAATTATAGAAATATACATGTCTTAAAGGAATGCATCATGTCGGGTACGGGGGACTAATGTTCGTGACTCAATTTTCCCTTTAATAGAGGGAATACGAGCGTGCTAAGGCTAGAAAAGCCAAACTCGTCCATATCCCATATCCAAGGGGTATCCCTAACCTAATCAAGCAAATGATTTAACCTAATTCTAATGCTTATATGAAATGCAAGTCTAATGTCATGTTTCATACAAAAGGGACGAGTAATATACATATAAGGGAGAATATGGGGAAGGGGTATACGTATATAAGAAAAGAGTCATGCAATATGATGAAAGAGGCCCTAGAAAGTTAAGATATGCATGAAATGAAGTGATCACACAATCATGCAATTATGATCTAACGCGCGAAGGGCTCCTAAGGGTTAGCGTTGGACTAGCCCACATCAACGCTCTCTCACAAGCATTGGACTTGCAAGAGCTCGAGGGTAAGACCATGACTAGCGTTGGACTAGCCACGGTTTCGTGCATTTGCATCCATCATACATACATAAGTAAATGTGCATAATTAAAGCAAGTAGACATGTGAGCACGTAATTCATATAACACATAACACATAAGCATGCATATCTAGATGCCAAACCCTAAGAAAGCAATTAAACACATAGCACATACGCATGCACACACAAAGACAAAACAAAGAAACCCTAACTATTACATTAGGAGGGGGGAAGCCTACTACAATCTAAAAGGGGAAACGGAATAAAATAAATAAAATAATAACCTAGCTATTACAACTTTGGCATTCAAGTGCCTTTCAAATAATCGAAATTGAAAATAACTATACAAAACTAAAACAAATGATGTGGATAAATAAATGGATAAATAAAACGAAAACATTCAAAAGGCATGCAATTAAGCACATAAGTCACATAATGCACATAGGGTCAAATAAAGTGGAAATAGGGGATAGAGTGTACCTCCCTTGAGTTGGAGCTCTAAATGGAGTGAAATCACTTATTTATCCTCCAAAATAAAAGAAAAGGTCAAGGTACCAATTTATTGAGAAAACTAAAGAAAATGTACAAACACAAGCTCAATTGATCATAAAACCCTTAAAATTGTAAATTAAGTGCAATTTAAAACAAAGCATGGTAGCTAATTGAAGCAAACAAGCAATGAAGTTGCAAAAATTAAAGCTGCCAAGGACCACATTGATGAAATTATTCAATTGATTGGGTCCTAGTAGCATTAAGGACAAGCCAAGGGGTCAAGGTGCGATATTTGGAACATTTTCCATGCAAGCTTCATGCAAAATACGGAGGAAACAAATTTCTGCAACTGTTTTTATGCTACTCAGCTTCAACCACCGAAACTGCTCACGGTTTTGTGATGTAAGGAAATAAAACATGCCAATTTTATACATAACCATCCACGGCATCAAACCAATCACCTAGAGCATCAACCCACTCACTTCAACGACCCAAAAAGGAAAATAAAAGGACCCTTCTAAGCTGCTGCAACAAGCCAAGAGACTTCAGCTTGTTGCAGCAGATTTTTAAGCACAACTCTTAAGCACAAAAGCATCCTAAAACAGGCGAAAAGGCTCATCAAACATTCTTACTAGCTTTGAACATAGAATTCTTAGACTTAAACACAAAAACAGAAAGAATGCGCATACAAAAACCAGGAAATAAAAATTCTGCAACTGGAAGATTATATCTTCTTATCTGGTTTCTTTTTGCAACATGCTGGGTTAATGATACCTATTTCTATTCGCATAAGATCTCAACCAAACGTCACGGAAATTCAGCATTCACACATGCCACACAACATTCAGAATAGGAAATATTGCAAAGTTGGAAACTTTCATGCAAAAAACGCAATCGAAGCCGCGTCCTTCAGTAGAGCAAGAACGACAGCTTCGTTTGGCCAGCTTTTCACTCAAACCCTGGCATTTCAAACTCAGATAATGAAATATATACCAGGAATCCTCACGAATACTAACTAATCAGGTTGGATCATGCACCATTAGATAACAGGAAAAAAAAACAATAGACAAGAAACCAGATTTCCGTTCGTTTAGTACCAGGGTCCACCTGAACTTGGACATTCTGCCATGAGCAGAATCGTTGCAACAAAACAAAGCTACTTTGGGTTTGACAAAATTATTTTAAGTTCAAAAAATTGCACCCAAAAGGCTTCAGCAGGTTGTTGGATGAACAACGCAAGCAAAAGGAAATCAGCAGGACAGAATGAATGCACCCGTCCGACATGAAACAAAGAACCGGCAAAGGACGCAAAAAAAAAAAACAGAACCAACTACACAAAAGGTGAGCTTAGCCGTGAAAGTTTCTAACTTTCATCTCCTTTTTCCCTTTTTACAATGAATCCATTTCCGTAAGAAAAATAAACTTAATCTGCTCGACCCAAGGGTGATTTTCATCCAAAGAACCCTTTCGAAAACTAAACAACAGCAATCTCCAATGTACTCAGGAGCAGAAAGTAGGCATACAGATCTCTAAAATAGTCATTACTCTATACAGATTTCCAAGATAGCAATGAAAAATCATGCGAAACATGAATCAAGAAAGCGATGGTTACATTCAATGAAGTTGCTTGCTAAAAAAAAAGGTTCTGACTTTGGAACAAATCTTTCCAGTTTGCTCTTTTCCTTCCGTTGATTTTCCGTTTTCAACCTCCTTTTCCGAATCCCCTCAGTTGCAGCACTCTCCTTCGCACGCTGTCTGCACCCACTTTCTATCCGTAAGTTTTCTTTTCGTCTGCTTTGTTTTAGCCCAGCCGCCAACCTCAGCTCTCATCCGTTGTCAAAAACCCTCCTCTTTCTACCTAGCTCTGCCTTTTTCTTCAGCCGTGAACAAACCCCCAGCCCGTTGCTCCTAGCTCTCTCTCAGTTTCTTTCTTTCCGCCGCCCTCAAACTCTCCAGATTTCTAGCCGTCACTTTCATCCTTTCCTGATCCTCTCAGCCCTTTTTCTTTTGTGGCTCTTTCCTAAAACCTAGCCGTCAGCCTTTCAAGCTCTCCTCATTCCCCGCAGCTTCCTTGAAGTTTTTTTTTCCTAGCCGCCAGCCTCTCTTTCTACTTGACCCCCCTCTGTTCCTCTCTTTAGCCGTCAAAACCTCCTTTATATAGGCATCCGAAATCCCCCCGTAACCTAAGACCAAGGGATGAGATTTGGAGCTGCATTTTGGCTCTTCCTATCAAGACCATCAGATGACATCGTACATGAAGCTTGCTTCTTTTTTCCTTTTTTTTCTTCTTTTTTTTATTTAATTAATAATAAACAAAATGTAAAGAAAAATAACAACTTAAAGTAAAACAGAATAAAATGAGCAAAACTAGGCATAAAAGATAAAACACTAAAAGATTTTTCTGATTGATGATTTTTCTTTTTCTCTTCTTTTTTCTTTCTTTTCTTTTTTTTCCCTTCTCCTTTTTTTTTTAATTAAATAACAATGAATTTAAATCTAAAATAACTAAAGCATATTTTTGTGAATGCTTTTCCTTTTCGAGAAATTCTACGCTAAAATGGCTAAAAATAAAAAACTAAAAAACTAAAAGTAAATAAAACTAACACGACAAATGAAAATAAAAATAAATAGTAAATGAAATTACACTAAAAATTTGGTGTCTACAGTTTGCCCCTCTTTGTCTGAGTTTTGGAAAAACTTGAGACAAAAAAGTAGACACCAAATACTCACCTGTGTTATTTGGCTGTGAACGACTCGAACGATGGACGCTTTAGAAACCGGGACTGACCTTTTTGACAAAATTTTAAAAATGGGACTGACCCAAAACAAGAAATTAAAACGGATTGACTCGAACAAACTTTAAATCATTTGGATTGACCCCGAAATAAAATTAAATCATGGGACTGACCGAATAAAATTTAAAATCATGGGACTGATCGAATAAAATTTAAATCATGGAACTGGACCCGAACAAATTTAAAATCATGGACTGAAAAAAACGAAACAAAATTTAAATCATGGGACTGACCTGAATAAAATTAAAAATGGAATACACACTAGTGGGACTGACCCATGTTTAGTGGCAGTGAAAGCATGAAAATGCTCACTGGTGGGACTGACCCATGTTCAGTGGCAATGCAAATAAAATGCACGCTAGTGGGACTGACCATGTTTACGCGGCAATGAAAATGAAATGCTCACTGAGTGGGACTGACCCATTCAGTGGCAATGAAACATGAAGTGCACACTAGTGGGACTGACCCATGTTTAGTGGCAATGCAAATAAAATGCACGCTAGTGGGACTGACCCATGTTTAGCGGCAATGAAAATGAAATGCTCCCTGGTAGGACTGACCCATGTTCAGTGGCAATGAAACATGAAATGCACACTAGTGGGACTGACCCATGTTTAGTGGCAATGCAAATAAAATGCACGCTAGTGAGACTGACCCATGTTTAGCGGCAATGAAAATGAAATGCTCACTGGTGGGACTGACCCATGTTCAGCGGCAATGAAACATGAAATGCACACTAGTGGGACTGACCCATGTTTAGTGGCAATGGCATAAAATGCACGCTAGTGGGACTGACCCATGTTTAGCGGCAATGAAAATGAAATGCTCACTGGTGGGACTGACCCATGTTCAGCGGCAATGAAACATGAAACGCACACTAGTGGGACTGACCCATGTTTAGTGGCAATGCAAATAAAATGCACGCTAGTGGGACTGACCCAACGGCTAGCGACGGTGTAAAATGAAAATGCTGGTATGTATGAAGAAACTGTATAAGATTTACTTGATGAATCATCCAAAAATTTGCCCCAGTGATGAATTGGTCAGTGGGATTACACCCGAGCCTGCCGTAGGAATCGGTCAGTGGGATTAGACCCGAGCCTGCCTTGAGAATCGATCAGTGGGATTAAACCCGAGCCTGCCTTGAGAATCGGTCAGTGGGATTAAACCCGAGCCTGCCTTAGTTGGTGGTACAAAATCCAAGCCCAACGTGAACTTTGTGATGTTGGCGGCACAAAATCCAGGCCCAACGTGAACTTTACGATGTTGGCAGCACCAAGTCCAGGCCCAACGTGATTTTGCGATGTTGGCCCAATGTGATTTTTGTGGAGTTGGCGGCACAAAATCCAGACCCAACGTGATTTTGGTGATGTTGGTGGCACGAAAACCAAGCCCAAAGTGATTTTTGTGGAGTTGGCGGCGCAACATCCAGGCCCAACGTGATGTTTGTGATGGTCAGCGGTATAAGACCCAGTCCTACTATCCAATTGGTCAAGAAATCTGGAAATTAAGTGTGATTGTCAAGAAAGAGAGGATAGAAGGGTGTGCGGCATACGCTGAAATTTCATCAACAAGAAATTGACACAAGGATCAAGAAATTAAATTTTGATTTTTTGAGAATTTTTCCAAAGAATGATTTGCCCAAATTTTCACCAATTATTGTGCAACCGATCAATTGATTTGCATTACGACATGGTTGCTCTTCCTTGAGGCCTTGATTCGTAAGATTCTGACTTACGCTTCTTCCTCGATTTTAGCCATGAGTACCTGTACAGGGGGCTTGCCAAAGTACAACATGCACTTTATTTTAAAATATTGCAATTACTACCCATGGAAAGAGCAGTGTGATTGATTTGAAAGTCTTGCTTGACTCTTTGACGAAATCCTCAAATGGACTATAAAAATATTTGCCCATGTTTGGGCTTATTTCACGAGATCTCACAAATAAAAATTTTGCCTCAGTGTGGGCTCCTTTGATTGCAAAAATTTGTTCAGATGATTCTCCATTTATTTGAACAAAGAGAAATCGCACTTAGAAAGTAATCATATATACAACGTGAAGAAATTTGAACGTTGAGTTTGAACTCATGCAGAAATTTCATGATGAATCTCTCAGAATAACACCAAATTACAGAAGATTTTTTTCCTCACTTTTAGCATCTGTGCTTTGAGTAGCGGGTCACCACTTTTTGTTGGCTCATCTTTCATGACCGATCATGTGGGCGTTATTTCTGATTTGGAAATGGGAGGTCAAGATTTGTCTTATTTTTGTGCCCATTCGATATCACATCTTAGTGAAAGCAAATAGTTTGTCACCCCTATTTCTTAAGAAAATTTAGTCAACATATAAGCTTTAAGCTTGCAACAATATGGATAGAAATGATAGCTAAACATGTAAAAACTGGTTATACCCTTATGATCACAAATGATTGATTGATTTCTTATGAGCATTAATCCTCACTTTGGGTTGTCGTGAAGGATAAGTCAGCGATGGACTTTATGAGCTGTAATGTGGCTTGGAAAACGATAGTTAAAGAATAAGACTGTCAAGGACATTGCACCGAAGATTCGCATTTTTCCAAAATTGCCCCCATTTTGAACTCAAAAAATCTCAGAGATTTGTTTGACTTTTATCATCACTCAACAGGGTCTTTCAGCATCAAATCTTTTTGCATTTTTCTTTTGCATTCATTTCGCTCGTTTTTCCTTTTTCTTTTCCTTTTTTTTTCAAAAGTGCCCTCGCGGCGGTTTCACATGAAGAGCAGTGTCAACCTCACACCTAATCAATTCAGAAATACATTCAAAAAAATTCCTTGGCATCAGTATATGAAACATCACTTGCCAATTAGAAAATTCCTTGACGGAGATATTTGCAAAGAACAGAAGTCAGGACTTTCGGTTTCAGGGGTGGGGTGCTCAGAAAAGTTAAGGCTTGAAAGCGGATTTCAAATCGGTTTGAAGAATCCGAGATCGCATTGTTGTATCAAACCCCTTTTTAGGGTTAAATCAGAATTTGCCCCAGTTTATGCTCAATTGAGGCTTTTTCTCTTTCATTTTCTTTCTTCTTTTGATTTTTCAGTTTTCTGCCATTCTTTTGAACTTTCCACAAAATTTGCCCCAGTTTATTTTTGAACTGAGGTTCTCTTTTCTTCTTTTGTCTTTTGATTTTGTTGCATTATCGCTTCTCACCTCTTGGGATTTTCCCTTTTCAACTCAAACTTGACCCAGTGTGGGGTTTGCGATTCTCAGGGGTTGCCAAATAAAATATTTTATTCTGAAGGCTCAAAAGGGATAACTAGGGATAGAATGTTTGATTGGAAAAGAAGAGGGCCTGACTTTTATTCCGTTCCTTACTTTAACTCTGAAAGGAAACTTTCATTAATGCGAAATTTCTGGCATGTATCTGAATTAACTGACTGAGGAAGACCCTCCATAAGTGGTTCGTCGGACAAAACTCTTCCTTTTCTTTTCTTTTCTTTTTTTTTTCTTCTTTTGAAAAATTTTCCAATCTCCTTCCCCGGTGTGGGGTGCGATCATAAGTGCTTTTGAAAAGAACCACCAATTTTAGCTCAAATGAGGATGCAAGGGATTAAATGGTGTTTAGGTTGTAGAAACGATGGCCAAAGTATCATTCTTACGCCTCATGACAACCAAGTAAACGAATTGCTCGTTGAGAATCCATTCCCTTTTTTGATATTTGAAAATCTTCCAATATAGGGTAGTGATCATCAAAGCTCTTATTTGAAACGAAATTATTCTTTCAAAGGCTCAAATTGGAGAGCAAATGATAAAATCTGTATAGGTAGAGAAACGAATGCTCGAAGTATCATTCCAAATTTTTCAAAACAAATAAGAATAATGCACATTTTTTTGCTTTCACTTAGATGTGGATTGAACCGGATTAGACACAGTGAACATTTGCAAGCAAAAAGTTGCCCCAATTTGCAATTTATCAATCAATGTGACTGATTTTATTTTGGGCTTAATAGAAGTGGGCAAAATATCAATTGTACAGTGAAAGAGAAAGAGGTATTGCATTGAGTCTTTGGAGTGACCTCTTTTAATTTTGAGCACTCTTATTGTAAGGCTCGGACCACCAATCTAGTGTACGCAAGGATTTTAGAAAGCATACATTTGCGAATTTTCAGGCTGGAGGTTGAAAAATCTCAATTTGAGCTTATTTCTTAAAATTCATCATGAAATCTCTTAATGAGCTCAATAAAGAATGAAATGTACACGAGTATATACAAAACAAATAATTGTCCGAAGCTTTATTGCTGAAAAAGTTTAAAACAAAAATTCTCGTTCAATTATAATACAACTGAGAAGAGAAAAACTTCTAAAAAACTCCACATATTTACACTTTTTGTCTTCTTTTCTTTTGGAACAAAAATGTATTAACAAACCAAAATTTTCTCTTTAACCAACAATTATGAAGTCGCTTAGATGCTTTAGCCTAGTGTTTCCAGATAGATCCTTCATGTTTTCGTTGCAAGGTCTGCCCAAGAATCAAATAATACTTGAGCCTGTATCTTCAGAGGAATTATCATGAAATTCAGTATAGGTTGAAATATATGGAGTGGTAGTTCCACGATCCATAGTGACCAGGCCATATTTCAGGAGGAATGCATCTGTTTTTCCTGAAATATGTATCTCTGTGCTTCCTCATACTCATCGAGGAAAATATCAATAAAATTCCAAGTTTGCTTCTATCCCTATGGCATTCTAAGTTTTTAGTTTCACCAGGGAAGGCCGAGAGATCCTCATAACTGCGTGATTGTTTAGATGTCCATAGCTTTGCCATAAGTTGTTCTTGTGATAAAAGTCCCTTGAACTTTTGAAGGCCCAAAGGAGAGAGGCTGTTGTGTTCGGGAATACCTTCAAGGAGCAAATTATGGTTCTGATATGGTATCTAAGCAGACACTCTGGTATTTGGTATCAGAGCCAACCCTGGTGAATCTTTTATACAAAACCTCTACTCTTGTCATTCCAATCATATGAATGATTTCCCTGACTTTGCTAATATTATGCAACAGCATGATGTTTTAAATTTTTGGATTTTACGTCATTATGATAGTCTTGATGCATGGTATGAACATATTCGTCAAATAATTGGAGGTCCTCACATATATGATAAATATATTGAACTGACTAAAGCTCAGTGTTATGAAAGAATTGAACGATATCAATCTGAAATTGTTCAGTATTCTGAGTATCTTAATCAGTGGTCTTATAGTATTGTAAGTAGGCAAGTAAAGATAGATCTGTTGTATCATCGTATTTCTGTTATTTCTTCAGAAGAACGTGTGCAAGTAGATAGAGAAAACTCCAAAAAGAAAGTTGTTATTAATAAAGACCTGAGTATTACTCGTGTTTAAATTATGGCTTCTTCTTCTTCTTCCAAGTTTTCTTCTATTACTACTAATAGTGGATTGGAAATAAAGACAGTACATAGTAATAAATTAGATTATTTGTATGAAGTTTCTATTGAACCAGAGGTGGTTAATCCTACCTCTATTCCGACTATCAATCCTTATAGCGCTTACGGTAAACAATCTTTTTCTCCTACTCATGTTATTAAATCCTTAATAAGATCACATCCAAAAGGAGTTAAAGAATACATTCAAGCATCAAAGGTTGATCAACATCCAATTCCTGCTACCAGGAAAGAACAGTTTATAACTTTGCATATTCCGAATGATTTCCCTATGCAATGGAAACAGCAAGGTTATACCCATATACACATTGGAGCTATCAGGATTTCCCTATCATTTCATGGGAGGAAAGGACTCCCAATAGTTGCTCGACTAGCCCTATTGGATACCAGATTCAAACAATACCAGCATGCTTGTATTGCAACAACTGAAACTACATTAAATGCTGGAACTGTTTTTGTCACCCTTTTCCCAAATTTTAACATGTCTTTAGCAGATCCTCATCTGCTTGAAGCTCTTAAAGTACAGGTACAAATTATTGGTGCAGAACAAGTGTCAGACGCCATCGCAGCAACCCTCCATTACCAGATGGTCTATCGTGTTCAGAATCATGCCCTTGATCTGGCCATTCCAGGAGGAGAAAACGCTCTTTTAATAAGAGTTGATGAAAAGAATGGTGCCTCTTGTACTCATGTTCCCCGACAAATCTCAAAGCAAGATTTAATCCAGTTATTACCAAATGACTGGATTACAGACTATGAAGATTTGCATGCTCAAGCAAATGAACCCCTTGAATCCTCAAATTCAAGGATATCTCATACCAAAGAAGGGAGAACATCAATTTCATTTGATCATTCTCATTTTAAAGATTTGATTTCAAAATCTCATCCTTCTATTATGTGTGCACAGGTACCTATGTATTATCCCTCAGAATTTGAGAAACAATGGGAAATACATGATGATCATCCTCAGAATCTTCAGCAGGTACATCGAAGCCAAGATATTATCAAATATTTTGATAACGAAGGACTCCCAGTATCATGGTTTCAGGATCCTATCTCAGGTCATATCTATTTTGATATTTGCAACATTTGTGACTCCTGTCAACTTGAAAATATTCTTGGTTTTGACTTACCAGATTTATCTTGTAAGAAAAAATCAAAATCAAAACAAGTTGAACCCCGACCCTGCAAACCAGACCTGGATCCACAAGATCCAGACACTGACACCTTTGCATCTCAAAGAAGCCAGTTTAATGGTTATCAAATTCCTTCTGATTGGATTCCAAAAATTTCTCAGACACCTGATTCATATTCAAAAAAGGATCTTCATCCTTATTATCAAAAGTGTCTTGATATTTTGGACAAAGAAGCACAAGAATCCAAAAAGGAATGGACTCTTCAACCATTCTGTAAATCTGAACCAATACTTCGAATTCCAACTTTTCATGTTCAAGAATGCTTTATGTTCAGTGAAGCAGATTTTCCAAAATTGGAAACTTTCAATAAGAATGGTGCTAGACATACTCCAAAAATCCAAAATATTTCTTCAACAGTTTTACCAAGTGGAGAAACTGTTCGACCAAATCCTACAGAAGATGTTCTAAATTGGCAAACTGAGAACTCTCTTGTTCAAAACACTGCCCTTATATCCATTCATAAGACCATCTCAGAGGCCAAAGACACGATTGAACAAATTGATACTACGGTCTCAACTCAGCAATCTCAGGTGTCTCACATGATTGAAGTTTTTGAAAAAAGACTTCAAGAGATTAAGTACATCTTGCCCTCTGATCCATCTACTTTAGCTGATTTTATTCTCAACAGAGAAAAAGAAACAAAGTTTATCCAAAATCAGCTACATGTCTTGAAAACCACAGGTCAAGTTCCTACATATGATGTAGGGTCTTCCACACCTCTTTTTAAGGTAGGTCCCATGAATGGTGCAGTACCACTTCAAAATTGGCCGACACCTTTCTATTTCGGTGAAGTTACAACTCCATCACCATCTCTTTATTTTTCAACACCACAGCCACAGGTTACCAAACCTTTTGATATTGCAGCAACTTTACGAGAATATCGTAAAAATAAACAAATTCAAAAGGATGCTGAAATAGCAAAGAAAATGGCTGAAAAAGAACAGAGAAAGGCTGAAACTGAAAGGGAAAGAAAAGCCAAACAAACTGCCATTGAACAGCCGTCATCTCAACAAGAACCGCCGGCTTCATTAATGTTTAGTACCTATACTAATCCAATTTTTTCTGTTGAACAGGAAAGGAAAGCAAATGAAGCTACTAGGGTATATGATAATCCCTTGTCAACAGTGCTAGATGAACTTCATGAAGATTCAGTTCCATATATTTCAACCTATACTGAATTTCATGATAATTCCTCTAAAGATACAGGCTCCGAAGAAAGCAGTCTTTCTACTTCTTCAGATGATGATACAATATCAACAACTGATACTTTAGAATCCTCATCCGATGAAGAAAGTACCCCTCAGATTCATATGGCAGATCCAGAACCAGAAGTGGTTGAACCTGATGACAATGAGGAGGAAGGAGAAACATCATTTGATCGAACCCAGCGAGCTACTTTTCCAAAATCAAAGGGAGTACCTCTGTTTACAATTGATAATATTCCACCTGAGAAGTGGGAAGCAAGGTTCCATGAATTCCATGCTTGGATGCTTGCCCAAAATTTGACAGAAGAGTCTCACTTTGAAATTTTATCAATTTTTACAGCTCATTTGGCTGGAATCCTCAAGGATTGGTGGACAACCATTGGAGATGCAGATAAAATGCTCTTTTTAACCAAACAAGATTTCCTGGAAAATATTCATATTCTCCATCTCACATTTCTTGGAAATGTCCGAGAATTCCAGGAAGCAAAAAGAAAAGAATTCTTTCAAATAAAATGTTTATCTTATGATCGACGAGATCTAAATAAACATTTTAAAAAGATGATTAAGTTATTTTACTCTCTTGGTGCAGATATTAATCTCAAACAACCGTTTATCAGTTCCCTTCCCAAGCCACTTGCAGATGGTGCAGAAATGTATATCCATAATAAGTATGGATCAGTTTTAAATCTCACCATTGGCCAAATCAAACAAGCAGTTTTCCTATCTCTTGATGACCTTTGTCATAAGAGGAAAGTTATTCGAGAATATCTAAAAGGAGATGTTTGTTTGGACCAAGCCTGCAAAAAGCCAGAGCTAATAACCAAGGGAAAATGCCAAGCCTGTACTCCATCCCAGAGACGAAAAGGATCCAAAAGATTCAAAAAGTTCAAAAGCTTTACCAAGGCCTATAAGAATTTTCCAAGAAAATCCTTCAGAAAGAAATGGAGATATTTTAGACGAAAGTCTAAAAGGTTCAGAGGCACAAAAGGCAACAAATGTTTTATCTGTGGAAAGCCTGGACATTTTGCAAAAAATTGTCCTCAAAATCAGAAGGGAGTAAAATTAATTTCAAAAATTCAAAATGAACTTCATTTTTCCATATCTGATTTAGAATCTGAATTTTCTGAACAAGAGGAGCCTACTGACACTACTCTATTGGCTTTGCAGGTCCCCGAAGAAATCTTAAGTATTGGGGCTATTGCTATGGCAAATAAAGAGAAAAAAGAAGAGGAAGTTTATCCACAAACTCTTATTCATATCTTGTTGGATAAATATTCTAAACCTATACCTCTTATTGCATTTTTTGATACAGGTGCCCATACTTCCATCATGAGGAAGGATATCTTACCAGACTCATATTGGATTCCTGAGGTGAATAAGTTTAGAGGAGCTGATGGAAATCTTTTTGAAACAAGATTTGTCACAAAAAATCCCATCACTCTCAAACTTCTCCCTGATTGCTGTGTTAGTTCAAAATTTCTGGGAGCAAACTTTACCGGTAAGGACTTGTTGTTAGGATTTGATCTTTACAGGCAAAATAAATATCTTATTACAGGGAATGGGATAAAATCAAAAAAGTTTTTTAAACCTTTCATTGAAATCCCAAAGCTGTATTTAATACAAGAAGAAAGTGTTCAACAAGATCAACTCCAGCAGTTTCAAAAGCAGATTATTCAAGAATCAAGCTCAACAAATCATCAAGAGTTTTTACAAAAGTGTGATCATCCTTTGTGGGAAAATTCTGAGTTTTTTATCCGACTTCATTTTAAGAAAAATGAGGATATCAATCCCACAAAAGCTAGTCATTCTGGAATGAATCCCAATGACACAAAGCTTGCAGAACAGGAATGCCAAGAACTTTTAAAGTTTGGACTCATTGAGATTTCTCATTCTCAATGGGCCTGCCAGGCATTTTATGTTAACAAAAGATCTGAACAGGTAAGAGGGAAAATGAGATTGGTAATCAATTACCAGCCTCTTAATATTTTCCTACTTGATGATAAGTTTCCAATACCCAACAGATCTACTATTTTTTCCCAGATATCCAAGGCCAACTGGTTTTCTAAATTTGATTTAAAATCTGGATTCTGGCAGTTGGGAATTCATCCTGAGGATAGGCATAAAACTGGATTTTGTATCCCAAATCATCATTTCCAATGGAAGGTGATGCCTTTTGGTTTAAAAACTGCACCTTCTCTTTTTCAAAAAGCGATGATAAGGATATTTCAGCCTATCTTACATTCCGCACTTGTTTACATTGATGATATTCTTCTTTTCAGTAATACTTTTGAAGAACATCTTGAGTTGCTTAAAGATTTTCATCATCTTGTTAAGCAATACGGGATAATGCTTTCTGAAAAGAAAATGTTTTTAGCTCAGCAAGAAATTTCATTCCTAGGCATGAAAATTGCTAAAGGAAAATGCACTCCTGAACAGCATGTTGGACAATCCATTAAGGATTTCCCTGAAGAAAATCTTTCAAAAACCCAGGTCCAACAATTTCTTGGTGTTGTTAACTATGTCCGGGAATTTATTCCCAAAGTTTCTAAGCACATTAGTCCTTTGACTAAAATGCTTAAAAAGACACCTCCACCATGGGGTGTTTCACAAACCCAAGCAATCCAAATCCTCAAGAAGGCACTCCAAGATCTTCCCACACTTCATATTCCATCAGATGGGAAAAAGATCTTACAAACAGATGCCAGTGATAAATATTGG
Organism: Coffea eugenioides; assembly: GCF_003713205.1. Taxonomy (NCBI): domain Eukaryota; kingdom Viridiplantae; phylum Streptophyta; class Magnoliopsida; order Gentianales; family Rubiaceae; genus Coffea; species Coffea eugenioides. The sequence goes on from NC_040037.1 coordinate 28,773,344, forward strand.
GGAGCTGTACTACTTGAAGAAGATGAACAGGGAACAAAGCATTGTTGTGGATTTGCTAGTGGAAAATTCAAAGTTTCCGAACAACATTATCATTCCACATTCAAAGAAATCCTTGCAGTCAAGAATGGTATAAAGAAATTCTCTTTTTTCCTTATATCCCATCATTTCTTGGTTGAAATGGATATGGGGTCATTTCCTAAAATGCTGCACTTTAAACAAAACACTGTCCCTAATCCTCAGTTACTTAGATGGTCAGCATGGTTTTCCCAATATTCTTTTGATGTCAAAAACATAAAAGGGAAAAAGAACATTGTTGCTGATTTCTTCTCAAGGAAAGAACCTTTGCCTCAACAAGACCAACCTTGTTTCATGTTCTCACCTGTTCGTTCTGAACCCCCAGATATTCACCAAATTCCTCATCCATGGGAAAAGGAGGATATTGAAAGAATCCGAAATCAATATGAATTTGAAATATTCAGTTCATATGGAGGTTCAATCTTAAATCCCTTTGGAACTAATCCTGAATATCATTTCTGTCAAATTTTCATTGCCAGACATGATGATTTTCCAAAATCATTGTTATGGTATTTTTGGTGTCTTTGCCATCAATATCATATTCTTATGGAATTTCAATCACCTTTCTTTAATCAGCCATTAAATCCAAACCTTCAAGTTTTCCTGCAATGGTTTCGACCATTAACATATTGGTCTGGATTATTTTCAACTCAGTCTAAATATGTTATTTTCCATTTCCATAGACCTTGCAATCTGCAAAATAACCAAGTCCAATCCTGTCCAAGTGCAGTAATTTATAAAGAAATGGATCATACTATTTTAGACCTTGATGATGAGTACATATTTCAGGAAAACAGATGCATTCCTCCTGAAATATGGCCTGGTCACTATGGATCGTGGAACTACCACTCAAATCATTGTAGACACCAAATTTTTGGTTTCGAATTTTATTTTTTGTAATTAGTTCAATTTTAGATTTAATTGTTTCAATTTTAGGTTTATTTTGGTTGTTTCCTGTTTCGTGTCTCTTATTGTATTTTAATTAGTTTATGAGCATTTATTTTATCTACTAATTTGATTAAAAAAAAGAGAAAAAAAGAGAAAAATGATGAAAAATGAAAAATGGAAAAATCGCAACTTTGTTGTTTATTATTGCTAGTTTGTTTATTTTTGTCTGACGTTTCTTAAATTATTGTTTTTCTTTACTTAATATCATTTCTCATTTTTGTATTAAGTTATTATTAAAAAAAAAAAGAAAAAAAAGAAAAGAAAGGACCCGCGGCATGCAAGCTGCGTATTTTCACAGCTTGCAAAGGACAGCCGCATGCCCCATCGGAGGGCTGGATTTTGAGGAAGGGACAAACCCCCCATCCTCACCTTTGAGGTGAGGGTTTAGGGATTAGGGGGTCCTATAAAAGGGAAGAAAAATAGCAGCCGCAAAGGAGAGAGAGGGGACGGCTGAAGGGAAAAGTGAGATATAGAGAGATTCAGGAGTTGGCGGCTGGAAGAAAAAACAACGAAGAGAGAGTGAGAAGGAGCGGAGGATGAGAGGTTTGAGAAGAAAAGACTGAAAAAAAAGGGGGAAGCAAGGGTCTTGGAGCTGGGAGTAAAGGAAGCATAAAAGGTGACGGGCTGGGAAAAGAAAGGAGAACCGAGGGTTTTGAGAAGCAAGAGTGAGGGTGCGGCGGCGGAGTAAGGAAATTGGAGGGAGACTAGGGCAACGGAGCTTCGGGCAAGCGAGGGAGAAGCAACGAAAGGAGGACAGCCAGGGATAGAGAGTTGATGACGGCTGAAGGAGTGAAAGGAGGAAGCTTCGGGCAGTGGCGGGGAAGAGAAAAATTATAGGAATTTTTTCAGCTGAAAGTTGAGCCAGGTTGATTAATCTGCTCTGTTCGTGACCTTACTTCGGCAAATTCCGACCTTCATCTGGGGAAGTTTTTCTTGCTGCACCATATACAATCAGCGGCGAACAACTGGTACTCGGGAAATATTTGGAAGACCACTGCAACGTCTTCAAATCTGGGTCTGACTTGCTGCCGTCACCTGACTTGAGGAACGGCGAACGAACGGCGAACAAAGGTTCATGCTCTGTGTCTGACACTCCAAGTGTGAGTTCCTCAGTCTCCTCACGATTGACTCAATCTCCAACTACTTGCAGGTAATGAACGCCTTTTAAGTTTTGATTAATCCAATACGGTGTATGAGATTTTACTGAGTTATCACATGAGTTTGCATATGGGTTTGCTAGCTGTTTTTTTTTGTGAGCTCTGGTTCTTCTAAAAATGTTGACCTGTGATGGTTGGAGCTTACCCACAGAGTTTGAAAAGGGCTGATGTTAGATGATTTAGGTGATGTAGTTGGAAAGTTTTGATTTTTTTTCTGATTGTTCCATCGCTGTTTTCATCCAAAGCCAATTGCATCAGTTTTTTTACCACTTTTCGCATGATTTCCTTTGTTTGATCTTCACTGGCCGTGTATTCATAATAAGGTTGTGTTCATCAAGTCTGTTTACGCTTGAAGGAGTTTGTTGGCTTGATGTGAGGTTACGTGAGATATTTGAGTGGAGAAGAGCTGCTAATTTGCAGCAGAGCTTGCCGAAAGAAATTGCAGAAACTCTTGTTCCTCAAAGTCATTTGATCTGTCCCCTACCTTTGTTTCAAGCCTTTGCATTTTGTTTTTTTGATTGAGTGAAGATATGCTTGGGTTATTTGCATGAATGTAGATTCGGCCAAATAAGTAGGAAATTGAATGAGACTGCATAGCCGCAAGATCGCAGAATGTTATTTCGATGCTTTGCATGATCTCCTGTCCGAGCTTCTGATGTTTAAACATAAGAGTCTCATGTTGAAAAGAATGCAGAATGCTTGATGTTTCTGTTGTCGTTTTCTTAGATTTTTGTCCAGCTGAGATCTGATGCATAATTTTCTGCTGCAACAAGCTCGAAGCTCTCGGCTTGTTGCAGCAGCGTGGACAGACCTTTTTCTTTTTCCTTGGTTTGCTGAAGTTTTGGTTGGCTTGAAGTGTTTGATCTGTTTGCTATTTGCCTGAGATGTTGTGAGAATGTTTGGGAGCTTAGCAGTAGAGGCTAGCAGTTTGCTTGGTCTGTGGTTGCCGAAAGAAAAATCTTGCTGCAGTTTTCTTCCTTTCTTTTGTTGTCGGTCAAACCAGATTTGCCACCTTAATCCTGCAAACAAAATTTCACGTTTTGACTCAATCAGCAATTTCTGGTTTAATACACTTGTTTGTATGATGAAACGGATGGAGTTGCTGCTGGAAATTGCCGCAGGTTTGGAAACAAAAGACAGCAGCCCTCGTTTTTCAATTGCAGAAGCATTCTAAAGAAGAAAGCTTCGTGTGCATGCATGCATAATTTCTGGAAAAATTACGCTTTGGCCCCCTAAGTCTCCCCTTGTTCCACTAGGACCCAATCAATTGAATAATTTCATCAATTGGGTCCTTGGTAGTTTAATTTTACTATTTTTCGTTGTTTGTTTGCTTCAATTAACTACCATGCTTTGTTTCAATTGCGCTTAAGTCATGACTTTAGGGACTTTATGATCAAGTGAGCTTTGTTTTGCACATTTCTTTTAATTTTTCTTAAATAAAGTGGTACCTTGACCTTTTTATTGTTTTGAAGCCATTTTTACTTCATTTGATTACAAACGGGGGGAGGTACAACTTCTTTTATCCCTTTTTGTCTCTCCTATGTGATCCAACGTGCTAAGTGAGAATTGCATGTCTACTTTGCTTTACTTGCCTTTCTTTAATCCTTTTCATTTGTTTCATTACTTTTGCTTTTATTAAGCTATTCCTTTATGGGGTATGTGTACACCTCTTGGCTTGTAATAGTTAGGGCCTGGCGAGCATTTTTGTCCATTTTCCCCTTCCCCTTTTGTTTTAGTTAGCGAATGTAATAGGTTGATTGCTTGCTTTTATTGCTACGTGTTAATTTGCTTTATTAGGCTCTTGCATTTAGTCGAGCATGCTAAATGTTATGTGCTACGTGTTTCTAGGTGATTGACATGTCTACTTGCTTTCTATAGTCATAGATGAATGTAATGAATGCGCGTCACCACACTAGTCCAACGCTAGTTGTGGCTCATTGTCCCGTTTTCCACTAGTCCAACGCTAGTAGGAATTCATAGATATGGGCTAGTCCAACGTTAGACCCTTAGGGATTTCCCTCGCTAGTTCATACTTGCATGTTTCACTACATTTCATGCATTTTTCTTAGTTTTCTAGCATTTGGCATGATCCTCCAATCCTTTCCCCTTCATTTTAGACTTTTGCATCTTCATGCTAGTTATAGGGTCCATTTACTTGAGGGTCCCCTTTCGATAAGGGAAACGAGCGAGTGTGGCTACGAAATAGCCTTAGCACGCTAGTTCTTCCTTCTAATCAAAGGGAAAATTAAAGTCGTGCAATTAGGAGTCATTCCCGTACCCGACTTGATGCATACCCCTAGGTTCATGCACTTTCATTCTTATCATATCACTTTCTCACTTTCTTTATCCACATTCTCTCACTACTTATATTTTTCGCAATCCACATGCCATATTCACACACTTCCCCTATCACTCATTTATTTTCTACCTCACAAATTGCACCCAATTGCACTTATATGTATCTACTATTATATTTTCATCCATTTGCACACAAACACCTTTATTTTCCCAATTTGCACACATGCACTTGTCTTACATTCGCACACATGCACGTTTTCTTACATTTTCACACATGCACTCATATTTGAGTCCTCATTTGCATCATTCGCGACCTCTATGAGGGCTTTCCTTATTGGCCACCACAACTCATGTGGTTGGGACCAAAAAGCCTCATAAGAGACATTTAGAATTAGGATTGCATTATTCTCACATTCATTAGCCCCATCCAACATGCGACGCATACTTTGGGTAGAAAATTGGGAAAAGAAGGGCTAAGTCACGCAACTAGCTTTGGCTAGGGTAAGGGAGTACCTTAGGCTTTGCCTTTGCCTTCTCCCTTATTAAATGTGACCCCCGATCCCTCGCTTTGGTTACGTAGACCTAAAAGTTCTTAAAAAGGGGTTTGTTTACTTTGCTTTTCCAAAAAATCACTTTTTTGGGTGACTTGGTACACCCTAACTCTATACCAAGTGGCGACTCCATTTTCCATTCAAAAACCTTTTTTGAACTTTGTTTGGCCAAATCGTCGCATTTTCAAGTCCCACGGCCTTTTATCTTCACTCTCACACACGTTCACATACACACTACTTTCCAACAACATCGAAAAGTGGGGCGCGAAAGTTGGCGACTCCACTGGGGATTTCCTATGTGGGTCCAAGCATTTGACTTAGCCATTCGTTTCCTTTTTCTACCCTTTTTATGCATGGCATGTGGATATTAGGGTTGCATCTTCCATTTTTAGGACCTTTTGTCTCACGTTACACATCAACCTACTTCCTCGCTCACGAATGTATGATTGGTTGTTTGGATGTATGTTTTACTTACTTATCTCGCGCTTTGCATTGCATTTGGGGGGGGGGGTGTCACCTTTAGAGTCTCGCGTGGTTCTCAACCCTTTCCCTCAAAATAGGGAACACTTCATACGTGCACGTTTACTTATTGTTATCCCATTTTATTTTATTTTTCGTGGGCGCTATCCCACACCGCCTTGTAGGATTAGGATTGATTGCCTTGGGTAGGCGGATGGTGTGCACTGCGCCCATAGCGCTACCTAAGGGATCGCTCGAGCCACCGACCGAGGGTCTTGGGATTGATGACCCATTCCTTTAGGTCTGAAGGCTTGGGGACCTTTTCAAACCTTATCGAGTCTAGTTGCATTAGTGAACCCCAGCCTCATGCATCCATGTTAGAGTTTGCCTAGGTTAGAGTCAGCCTCACCCTTTTTTAAGCACATTAGGCACGAGGGAAGGGGTTCCACCCCTTTTACTTGCTTTTATTGTATTTCTTTTCTTAATTGCTCCCAATGTGTTATGTGTACTATCAAATGCACTGACCATTTTTTTGTTTTCTTGGCTTGCATTCATGTGCCTTAGCAATAAGAGGCCTCTTTGGCACTCTTTTAGTGACTTACCCACTAGATAACTCACATGTTTAAATTTCAGTCATTACACTTGATTTTCAATAAGTACATTTCATTTTAGACCTTTCCCCCGATGCATTATTTATGTCCTTTAGGCCATATTTGCCACATATTTACATCGTCTTAATAAATGGCATCATGCATAAACCCTAAAAGGGAATGCCATTTAGGGGATCCCGTGTTAGGAATAAGCCACCTTGTGTCTCGGATACTTAATCCAAGGAGACTTGCACGTTTACATTTTGTACCATCCAAAGGGGGTAGTGCACAAGGTAAGGTAGGATCCGATCATTTTCGAGAGCGATTTTTGGAATATGAGCGTCTAATAATCACCTTTTGGCCATTTTATCAAATTGGTAAAAATCCCTTGCAAAAAAGACATTAATTTGAAGAAATTCACAAACAATTCCTCGCTATTGAGACGATAAATAAACTGAGGCCAAAATTTGATTTTAGGAGGCTCATAGACTAATGCATCTCAATAATTTTGAAATCACCAATGGCCGGACGATTCAATCAATCCATTTTGCCAATTCATTCATTTTAAGACAATATAGTTGATTTTGAATAAATCATCAGATTCGTTCAATTTCATTTGACCAAGTTTACCCTTTTTAGGGTGATCTAGTCAATTTTTAAAATCATCCGATCCATTTGACCAGTTTACCTATTTTTAGGGCAATTCGGTCGATTTTGAATAAATCATCATTTCACTCGATCTGTTTGATCAATTGATTTCATTCAATTCATTTGATTAGTTGAATGCATTTCTAGGGTTATCCATTCAATTTTTATAAATAAACAAATTTCATTCAATGCATTTGACCATTTTACCCCTTTTGACACATCATGCGTCGATCAAAATAAGCAATTCATTTGGACTTTGTCCTCATTTTTTAAGACGAATGTTTCTTCTCACTCCAGATGGGCCAAATTTTTCAAATCATTTTTCACTCGATCAATTGATCGGATTCATCAGGTATGGTATCGTGCCTATCTCAGAGGATTACATCATTCTAGGCCTACCCTTGGCACAAAAAGGACTCCCCCATAGGGCATGCATATCGATTTTATAGTCTTGATTACTAACTCTGGGTATTTTTCTTTTGTTTCCCCCTCCCCTGCATTCATAAAAATTTCATAAAACATGAAAACATGAAATAAAGTGTGAAAACAATTCTAATCTGATAAAGTTTGAAAATTACATGTATTACTTGATTCTTGGGCAGACCCTGCAATGTGAATTTGAAAATTCATCTGAAAGCGCTCGTGCAAAACATCTAAGGGATTTCATTGCTCAAAGGAAAAGGGGATATTAAGAGAGAAAATGTGTATACATGTGCAAAGGAGTTTTTTTAGAATTTTTCTCATATGTATTGCTTTTAAATTTTTTTTCAAACATTGGCAATAATGAAGCTTTTATTCAGACAATTATTTGTTTTGTATATACTCGTATACATTTCATTCTTTATTGAGCTCATTGGAGATTTCATGATGAATTTTAAGAAATAAGACTAAATTGAGATTTTTTCAACCTCCAGCCTGAAAATTCGCAAGTGGATGCATTCTAAAATCCTTGTGTACACTAGATTGGTGATCTGAGCTACACAATAAGAGTGCTCAAAATTGAAAGAGGTCGCTCAAAAGGCCTATGAGATACCTTTTCTCCTTCACTTAACCCCAAAATAAAAATCAGTCACATTGATTGATAAATTACAAATTGGGGCAACTTTTGCTTGAAAATGTCCGCGGTGACTAATCCGATTCAATCACATCTAAGTGAAAGCAAAAATGTGCATTATTCTTGTTTGTTTTGAAAATTTGGAATGATACTTTGAGCATTCGTTTCTCTACTTATACACATTTTATCATTTGCACTCCCATTTGAGCCTTTGAAAGAATAATTTCGTTTCAAATAAGAGCCTAATGATCACTACCCTATATTGGAAAATTTTCAAATATCAAAAAGGGGAATGGATTTTCAATGACCATTTCGTTACTTTGGTTGTCATGAGGTGTAAGAATGATGCTTTGGCCGTCGTTTCTGCAACCTAAACACTGATCATCTCTTGCATCCTCATTTGATCTAAAATTGGTGGATCTTTTCAAAGAACTTACGATCGTACCTCACATTGGGGAGGGAGATTGGAGAATTTTCCGAAAAGGGAAAAAGCAAAAATGCTAGAATAAGGAGGGAGCCGCAAATTGGGGAAATTTGATGCTACCTGGGTTTCAATTTTGAAAAGAAAAGAAAAGGGGAAAAAGGACGAGTTCTGTCCGGTGGATCACTTATGTTTCATGGATATGAATGAGCAAGGGTCTTCCTCAGTCAATTAATTCAGATACATGCCAGAAATTTCGCATTAATGAAAGTTTCCTTTCAGAGTTATTGTAAGGAACGGAATACAAGTCAGGCCATCTTCTTTTCCAATCAAACATTCTATCCCTAGTTATCCCTTTTGAGCCTTCAGAATAAATTATTTCGTTTGGCAACCCCTGAGAATCGCAAGTTCCTCACTGGGGCAAGTTTGAGTTAAAAAGGAAAATTCCAAGAAGTGAAAAAGTGAAAGACAACAAAATCAAGGGCCAAAAGAAGAAAAGAGAACCCCAGTTCAAAATAAACTGGGGCAAATTTTGTGAAAGTTCAAAAGAATGGCAGAAGGCCGAAAAATCAAAAAAAAAAAAAGAAAGTGAAAGAGCCGTAATTGAGCACAAACTGGGGCAAATTCTAATTTAACCCTAAAATAGGGTTGGCGCGACAATGCGATCTCAGATTCTTCAAACCACTTTTGAAATCTGCCTTCAAGCCTTAACTTTTCTAAGCACCCCACCTGACCCCATTACAAAAGCCGAAAGTCCTAACTTCTGTTCTTTGCAATGGCTCTGTCAAGAAAATTTCTGATGCCGGAAAATCTTAGCTGTATCTCTGAATTGCCTGGGTATGGGGCTGACGCTACTCACCATGAGAAAACCCACCAGGTCGAGGAAAAGAAAAGGAAAGCGAAAAAACAAGGCAAGAAAAGAAAATGCAAAAATCGACTCTGAAACCCCTGGTGAATGATGAGAAAAATGCAAACAAAGTCTAAAAGCTTTGAGTTCAAAATAGGGGCAATTTTGGAAAAATGCGATCTTCGGTGCAATGTCCTTGAAAGTTTTGTTCTTTAACTATCGTTTTCAAGCCACATTACAAGCTAATAAGTCCATCGTTGACTTATTCCTTCATGACAACCCAAAGTAAGGATTATGCTCATAAGAAATCTATCAATCATTTGTGATCATAAGGGTATAACCATTTTCGCATATTTAGCTATCATTTCTACCCATTTGTTGCAAGCTTAAAGCTTATATGTTGACTCAATTTTCTTAAGAAATAAGGGTGACAAACTATTTGCTTTCACTAAGATGTGGTATTGAAGGGATTGCATACCATTTGGGCACAAGAATAAGACAAATCTTGACCTCCCATTTCCAAATCAGACATAACACCCATTACCCAAAGCATCGATGCTAAAGTGAGGAAGAAATTTTTTGTAATTTGGCATTATTTTGAGAAATTCATCATGAAATTTTCTGTGTGAGGTTAAGCAAGACGTTCAAATTTCTTCACATTATATAGGAAACACAATTTCTTACTTTGTTCAAATAAATGGAGAGGCATCCAAACCAATTTTTGCATTCAAATGGGCCCATACTGGGGCAAAATTTTTATTTGTAAGATTTCGCAAAATAAGCCCACACTGGGGCAAATTTTTTATAGTTCGTTTGAGGATTTCATCAAAGGGTCAAGCAAGACTTTCAAATCAATCACGCTGCCCTTTTCATGAAAATTTGAGTGCATGTAAGCCCCATGTGCAGGTATTCATAGTGGAAATCGACGAAAGAGCATCCGGTGATGTGGAAGGCCGATACCGAAGAAAGAGAAGAAAGAAGGGAAAAGGGTCCTACACTGGGGGCAAATTATTTTGGAAAAGATTCCTTCGAAAAATCAGAAAAATTCAAAAGTCAAAAATAAAAAATCAAGTTCAAATTCTTGTTTCTTGGAAAATCAAATCAAATTTCTTGTTTCTTGACAAATCAAATTCAATTTCTTGACCAATTGGATGGCAGAACTGGGTTCTATCCCGCTGGCCGCTTATATCACGTTGGAGCTGGGTTCTATCTCGCCAACCTCGGCAGAACTGGGTTCTATCCCGCTGGCCGCTTAAATCACGTTGGAGCTGGGTTCTATCCCGCCAACCTCGGCAGAACTGGGTTCTATCCCGCTGGCCGCTTATATCACGTTGGAGCTGGGTTCTATCCCGCCAACCTCGGCAGAACTGGGTTCTATCCCGCTGGCCGCTTATATCACGTTGGAGTTGGGTTTTATCCCGCCAACCTCGGCAGAACTGGGTTCTATCCCACTGGCCGCTTATACCACGTTGGGCCTGGATTTCGTGCCGCCAACTTCACAAAAATCACGTTGGGCTTGGTTTTCGTGCCACCAACTTCACAAACAACACGTTAGGCCTGGATTTTGTGCCGCCAACTTCACAAAAGTAACGTTGGGCCTGATTTTCATTCCACCACCGTTAGCATCGAGTCTATCTCACTAACGTGTGCGCTTTTATTCTACCACCGTTAGCATCGAGTCTATCTCACTAACGTGTGCGCTTTCGTTCCACCACCGTTAGCATCGAGTCTATCTCACTAACGTGTGCGTTTTCATTTCCACCACCGTTAGCATCGAGTCTATCTCACTAACGTGTGCGTTTTTATTCTACCACCGTTAGCATCGAGTTTATCTCACTAACGTGTGCGTTTCTGTTCAACCACCGTTAGCATCGAGTCTATCTCACTAACATGTGCGTTTCATGCCACCACTGTTAGCATCGAGTTTATCTCCCTAACGTGTGCGTTCTTATCCTACAACCGAGCAAGTCTTACACAGCCTCTTCATACATACCAACATTTTAATTCTACTGCCACTAGCCGTTGGGTCAGTCTCACTAGTGCGCATTTCATTTTTATTTTGCCACTAGCCGTGGATTAGTCCCACTAGTGTGCATTTCACTTTTATTGCCACTAGCCGTGGGTTAGTCCCACTAGTGTGCATTGCATTTTCATCGCCACTAGCCGTGGGTTAGTCCCACTAGTGTGCATTTCACTTTTATTGCCACTAGCCGTGGTTAAGTCCACTAGTGTGCATTCACTTTTATTGCCACTAGCCGTGGGTTAGTCCACTAGTGTGCATTGCATTTTCATCGCCACCAGCCGTGGGTTAGTCCCACTAGTGTGCATTTCACTTTTATTGCCACTAGCCGTGGTTAGTCCACTAGTGTGCATTGCATTTTCATCGCCACTAGCCGTGGGTTAGTCCCACTAGTGTGCATTTCACTTTTATTGCCACTAGCCGTGGGTTAGTCCCACTAGCCGTGGGTTAGTCCCACTAGTGTGCATTTCACTTTTATTGCCACTAGCCGTGGGTTAGTCCCACCAGTGTGCATTTCACTTTTATTGCCACTAGCCGTGGGTTAGTCCCACTAGTGTGCATTGCATTTTCATCGCCACCAGCCGTGGGTTAGTCCCACTAGTGTGCATTTCACTTTTATTGCCACTAGCCGTGGGTTAGTCCCACTAGTGTGCATTGCATTTTCATCGCCACTAGCCGTGGGTCAGTTTCCACTAGTGCGCAATTTTATTTTCATCGCCGCAGCCCACTGGGGTCAGATCCCACCCTAGTGCGCATTTCTTTTATTCTGTCGCTAGCCATTGGGTAGTCCCACTACGTGCCTTTCAATTTGCACTGCACCTAGCCGTGGGTCAGTCCACTAAGTGTGCATCATAATTTTAATTTTGGTTCGGGTCTATCACCATTACATTTCTGTTCGGGTCAGTCCGCGTTTTAAATTCCTTTCGGGTCAGTCCCGTTCTAAATTCTTGTTCGGGTCAGTCCCGTTTTAAATTTTCTGTTCGGAGTCAGTCCCGTTTAATTTTCTGTTCGGGTCAGTCCCGTTTTAAATTTCTTGTTCAGATAGTCATTATAAATTTCTCGTCCATTTTCATCAAACAGTCAGACAAAGAAGGGTGGTCAACGTAGACACCAAATTTTTGGTTTCGAATTTTATTTTTTGTAATTAGTTCAATTTTAGATTTAATTGTTTCAATTTTAGGTTTATTTTGGTTGTTTCCTGTTTCGTGTCTCTTATTGTATTTTAATTAGTTTATGAGCATTTATTTTATCTACTAATTTGATTAAAAAAAAGAGAAAAAAAGAGAAAAATGATGAAAAATGAAAAATGGAAAAATCGCAACTTTGTTGTTTATTATTGCTAGTTTGTTTATTTTTGTCTGACGTTTCTTAAATTATTGTTTTTCTTTACTTAATATCATTTCTCATTTTTGTATTAAGTTATTATTAAAAAAAAAAAGAAAAAAAAGAAAAGAAAGGACCCGCGGCATGCAAGCTGCGTATTTTCACAGCTTGCAAAGGACAGCCGCATGCCCCATCGGAGGGCTGGATTTTGAGGAAGGGACAAACCCCCCATCCTCACCTTTGAGGTGAGGGTTTAGGGATTAGGGGGTCCTATAAAAGGGAAGAAAAATAGCAGCCGCAAAGGAGAGAGAGGGGACGGCTGAAGGGAAAAGTGAGATATAGAGAGATTCAGGAGTTGGCGGCTGGAAGAAAAAACAACGAAGAGAGAGTGAGAAGGAGCGGAGGATGAGAGGTTTGAGAAGAAAAGACTGAAAAAAAAAGGGGGAAGCAAGGGTCTTGGAGCTGGGAGTAAAGGAAGCATAAAAGGTGACGGGCTGGGAAAAGAAAGGAGAACCGAGGGTTTTGAGAAGCAAGAGTGAGGGTGCGGCGGCGGAGTAAGGAAATTGGAGGGAGACTAGGGCAACGGAGCTTCGGGCGAGCGAGGGAGAAGCAACGAAAGGAGGACAGCCAGGGATAGAGAGTTGATGACGGCTGAAGGAGTGAAAGGAGGAAGCTTCGGGCAGTGGCGGGGAAGAGAAAAATTATAGGAATTTTTTCAGCTGAAAGTTGAGCCAGGTTGATTAATCTGCTCTGTTCGTGACCTTACTTCGGCAAATTCCGACCTTCATCTGGGGAAGTTTTTCTTGCTGCACCATATACAATCAGCGGCGAACAACTGGTACTCGGGAAATATTTGGAAGACCACTGCAACGTCTTCAAATCTGGGTCTGACTTGCTGCCGTCACCTGACTTGAGGAACGGCGAACGAACGGCGAACAAAGGTTCATGCTCTGTGTCTGACACTCCAAGTGTGAGTTCCTCAGTCTCCTCACGATTGACTCAATCTCCAACTACTTGCAGGTAATGAACGCCTTTTAAGTTTTGATTAATCCAATACGGTGTATGAGATTTTACTGAGTTATCACATGAGTTTGCATATGGGTTTGCTAGCTGTTTTTTTTTGTGAGCTCTGGTTCTTCTAAAAATGTTGACCTGTGATGGTTGGAGCTTACCCACAGAGTTTGAAAAGGGCTGATGTTAGATGATTTAGGTGATGTAGTTGGAAAGTTTTGATTTTTTTTCTGATTGTTCCATCGCTGTTTTCATCCAAAGCCAATTGCATCAGTTTTTTTACCACTTTTCGCATGATTTCCTTTGTTTGATCTTCACTGGCCGTGTATTCATAATAAGGTTGTGTTCATCAAGTCTGTTTACGCTTGAAGGAGTTTGTTGGCTTGATGTGAGGTTACGTGAGATATTTGAGTGGAGAAGAGCTGCTAATTTGCAGCAGAGCTTGCCGAAAGAAATTGCAGAAACTCTTGTTCCTCAAAGTCATTTGATCTGTCCCCTACCTTTGTTTCAAGCCTTTGCATTTTGTTTTTTTGATTGAGTGAAGATATGCTTGGGTTATTTGCATGAATGTAGATTCGGCCAAATAAGTAGGAAATTGAATGAGACTGCATAGCCGCAAGATCGCAGAATGTTATTTCGATGCTTTGCATGATTTCCTGTCCGAGCTTCTGATGTTTAAACATAAGAGTCTCATGTTGAAAAGAATGCAGAATGCTTGATGTTTCTGTTGTCGTTTTCTTAGATTTTTGTCCAGCTGAGATCTGATGCATAATTTTCTGCTGCAACAAGCTCGAAGCTCTCGGCTTGTTGCAGCAGCGTGGACAAACCTTTTTCTTTTTCCTTGGTTTGCTGAAGTTTTGGTTGGCTTGAAGTGTTTGATCTGTTTGCTATTTGCCTGAGATGTTGTGAGAATGTTTGGGAGCTTAGCAGTAGAGGCTAGCAGTTTGCTTGGTCTGTGGTTGCCGAAAGAAAAATCTTGCTGCAGTTTTCTTCCTTTCTTTTGTTGTCGGTCAAACCAGATTTGCCCCCTTAATCCTGCAAACAAAATTTCACGTTTTGACTCAATCAGCAATTTCTGGTTTAATACACTTGTTTGTATGATGAAACGGATGGAGTTGCTGCTGGAAATTGCCGCAGGTTTGGAAACAAAAGATAGCAGCCCTCGTTTTTCAATTGCAGAAGCATTCTAAAGAAGAAAGCTTCGTGTGCATGCATGCATAATTTCTGGAAAAATTACGCTTTGGCCCCCTAAGTCTCCCCTTGTTCCACTAGGACCCAATCAATTGAATAATTTCATCAATTGGGTCCTTGGCAGTTTAATTTTACTATTTTTCGTTGTTTGTTTGCTTCAATTAACTACCATGCTTTGTTTCAATTGCGCTTAAGTCATGACTTTAGGGACTTTATGATCAAGTGAGCTTTGTTTTGCACATTTCTTTTAATTTTTCTTAAATAAAGTGGTACCTTGACCTTTTTATTGTTTTGAAGCCATTTTTACTTCATTTGATTACAAACGGGGGGAGGTACAACTTCTTTTATCCCTTTTTGTCTCTCCTATGTGATCCAACGTGCTAAGTGAGAATTGCATGTCTACTTTGCTTTACTTGCCTTTCTTTAATCCTTTTCATTTGTTTCATTACTTTTGCTTTTATTAAGCTATTCCTTTATGGGGTATGTGTACACCTCTTGGCTTGTAATAGTTAGGGCCTGGCGAGCATTTTTGTCCATTTTCCCCTTCCCCTTTTGTTTTAGTTAGCGAATGTAATAGGTTGATTGCTTGCTTTTATTGCTACGTGTTAATTTGCTTTATTAGGCTCTTGCATTTAGTCGAGCATGCTAAATGTTATGTGCTACGTGTTTCTAGGTGATTGACATGTCTACTTGCTTTCTATAGTCATAGATGAATGTAATGAATGCGCGTCACCACACTAGTCCAACGCTAGTTGTGGCTCATTGTCCCGTTTTCCACTAGTCCAACGCTAGTAGGAATTCATAGATATGGGCTAGTCCAACGCTAGACCCTTAGGGATTTCCCTCGCTAGTTCATACTTGCATGTTTCACTACATTTGATGCATTTTTCTTAGTTTTCTAGCATTTGGCATGATCCTCCAATCCTTTCCCCTTCATTTTAGACTTTTGCATCTTCATGCTAGTTATAGGGTCCATTTACTTGAGGGTCCCCTTTCGATAAGGGAAACGAGCGAGTGTGGCTACGAAATAGCCTTAGCACGCTAGTTCTTCCTTCTAATCAAAGGGAAAATTAAAGTCGTGCAATTAGGAGTCATTCCCGTACCCGACTTGATGCATACCCCTAGGTTCATGCACTTTCATTCTTATCATATCACTTTCTCACTTTCTTTATCCACATTCTCTCACTACTTATATTTTTCGCAATCCACATGCCATATTCACACACTTCCCCTATCACTCATTTATTTTCTACCTCACAAATTGCACCCAATTGCACTTATATGTATCTACTATTATATTTTCATCCATTTGCACACAAACACCTTTATTTTCCCAATTTGCACACATGCACTTGTCTTACATTCGCACACATGCACGTTTTCTTACATTTTCACACCTGCACTCATATTTGAGTCCTCATTTGCATCATTCGCGACCTCTATGAGGGCTTTCCTTATTGACCACCACAACTCATGTGGTTGGGACCAAAAAGCCTCATAAGAGACATTTAGAATTAGGATTGCATTATTCTCACATTCATTAGCCCCATCCAACATGCGACGCATACTTTGGGTAGAAAATTGGGAAAAGAAGGGCTAAGTCACGCAACTAGCTTTGGCTAGGGTAAGGGAGTGCCTTAGGCTTTGCCTTTGCCTTCTCCCTTATTAAATGTGACCCCCGATCCCTCGCTTTGGTTACGTAGACCTAAAAGTTCTTAAAAAGGGGTTTGTTTACTTTGCTTTTCCAAAAAATCACTTTTTTGGGTGACTTGGTACACCCTAACTCTATACCAAGTGGCGACTCCATTTTTCATTCAAAAACCCTTTTTGAACTTTGTTTGGCCAAATCGTCGCATTTTCAAGTCCCACGGCCTTTTATCTTCACTCTCACACACGTTCACATACACACTACTTTCACACACTATCGAAAAGTGGGGCGCGACAATCATCCTCATTGGACCAG
Source organism: Coffea eugenioides (assembly GCF_003713205.1). Taxonomy (NCBI): domain Eukaryota; kingdom Viridiplantae; phylum Streptophyta; class Magnoliopsida; order Gentianales; family Rubiaceae; genus Coffea; species Coffea eugenioides. Next base: position 28,789,900 of record NC_040037.1, read on the forward strand.
AATCAAACGAGCAAAGAAGGAGTATCAGAACAAAATGAATGACACTGTAATGCAAGATTCCCAAGACCCTTATCATAACACAGAATCATCACAGGATTTTCCATCAACCTCAACAGTTTTTTCCTATAAATTCAAAAATAGAACAGAATGGAAAAGCATTGAGAATAGAAGGAGGAATGCACAGGCACATCAACATCACATTGAAATGCTTAACATTACAGATCCAGCTACCACACCATCAGATACCTCAGATGATGAGTACCAGTGGGCCTGGAATGATGTTGATATGGAAGAATCACCGTAGAAGAGTCGTTTGTTGTTTACTTTTCCGAAGAGTCGTTTGTTGTTTACTTTTTCGAAGAGTCGTTTGTTGTTTACTTTTCCGAAGAGTCGTTTGATGTTTACTTTTCTGAAAGGTCGTTTATCCTGAAGGGCCAAATTCTATTTCTATAAATAGAGGCCAGTTTTTCATTGTAAAGGATCATCGAGGAAAAACCCAATAAAATTCCAAGTTTGCTTCTATCCCTATGGCATTCTAAGTTTTTAGTTTCACCAGGGAAGGCCGAGAGATCCTCATAACTGCGTGATTGTTTAGATGTCCATAGCTTTGCCATAAGTTGTTCTTGTGATAAGCATTGTTGTGGATTTGCTAGTGGATTCACACTTTATTAGATCAGAATTATTATCAGATATAGAAAAATGTTCTTTACCTTATTGAAGCATTTTTATGAATGCAGGGGAGGGGAAAAAATAAAAAGAAAAATACCCCGAGTTAGTAAGCAAGACTATAAAATCGGTATTCATGTCCTATGGGGGAGCCCTTTTTGTGCCAAGGGTAGGCCTAGAATGATGTAATCCTCTGAGGTAGGCACCATACCATACCTGATGGATCCGATCAACTGATTGACATTTGATTAGAAAGTAATTTGAAAATTTTGGACCAATTGAACAGCGAGAGATCTCCAATAAAATGAGAACCAATCTGAATGAATGAATGGTTTTGGTTGGCACAAGAATTCGTACAAATTGATTTAACTTTGAGGAGCTTGCTATTGGAAAATTTTGAAATTTCTTAACATGGATCAAAACCTTAACCTATCCAAGCCGAATGAATGCACTTTGATGATTTCCTCAAAACAATTAGCCATTATAATTATAAAATCTGGCACCGAAACCCTAAATCGTCAAATGGATCGGATGAAACCGATGATTTATTTAAAATCGATAAGATTGCCCTAAGAATGGGTGAACTAATCAAATGAATTGAGTGAAATTAATGATCTATTCAAAAATTGGCTAAATTGCCTTAAAAATAGGTAAACTAGTCAAATGAATTCAAAAACGACTAAGTTGCCCTAAAATTGAACAAATTGATAAAATGGACTGGATGAAATTGATGAATAAAATGGTCCAATGGATTGAATGGAATTGACGGCTTATTGGTAGTTTCAAAAATTTATTGCGATGCATTAGTCTATGAGCCTTCTAATATCAGATTTTGGCCTCAATTTATTTATCGTCTCATCAGTGAGGAAATATTGGTGAATTTGTTCCAATTAATGTCCTTTACGCCAGGGATTTTTACCAATTTTGATAAAGTGGCCAAAAAGTGATTATTAGACGCTCATATTCCAAAGATCGCTCTATGAAAATGATCGGATCCTACCTTACCTTGTGCACTACCCCTTTGGATGGTACAAAATGTAAACATGCAAGTCTCCTTGGATTAAGTATCCGAGACACAAGGTGGCTTATTCCTAACACGGGATCCCCTAAATGGCATTCCCTTTCTAAGGTTTATGCATGATGCCAGTTTATTAAAGCGATAAAACATGCAATTTAAAATGAAATATAACCTAAGGGACCCTTTATTTGCCAGGGTAGGCCTAAAATGATATACCATCGAATGAAATATACCAAAATTTCTAAACGTGCAATAGCCTATCTACAAGGGCAGGTCCTAAAAGAAGATCATGCCAGACCTCTTATTCCTAACGTTTGTGAATGCGAAAGACAAGAAGACAGAGAAACGTTATTTCAACACATAATCACATAACACGTTGGGCAATCAAGTAATAAATATAGAAAGCAAAAATAAGGAGAGAGGGTTGGAATCCCTCCCCTCGTGCCTAGTGTCCCTAATTCAGGATAAAGTCGATTCTACCCTAGGCAATTCTATATGGATGCATGAGGCTTGGTTCACTAATGCATCTAGACTCGATAAGGCTTCGGCTCCCAAGCCTTCAGACCTAAAGGCGAAGGGTCACTCCCAGGGCCTTTGGTCGGTGGCTCGAGTGATCCCTTAGGTAGCGCTATGGGCGCAGGGTACACCATCTGCCTACCCAAGGCAATCGATCCTAATCCTACAAGGAGGTGTGGGAAATGCCCATGAAAAAGGAAAAAGAAAGGGTAAATAATTAAAAGCGTATGCACGTATGCTAGTGCTCGTTTGGAGGGGAGGGATCGAGAACCAACGCGAGGCTCTATGGTAATGTCCCCCCACCCAAATGCAATGCAAAGCGCAGAATTACATACATAAACCAATCATCCATCAAAACAATCGTACGCCAAATGGGTGAGTGAGTGAGTTGATACGCACGAAATGCAAAAATCCTAATAAAAGAAAAAATGCAATCCTAAACATCCAAATGTAATATATAAGAAGGTTAAAAGAAGAAAATAATCGACTAAATCAAATGCTCGGACTCCCTAAGTCCCCAGTGGAGTCGCCAACTGTCGCGCCCCATTTTTTATAAGAAAAATAAATAAATAAAAAGTTTTAAAAAGTGAATTTGTTATTTGAAAAATGAATTTTTAATTTACAAAGGAAATGGAAAAAAAACATGGGTCTAAATGGGACTTGAAAATGCGACGATTCGACCCAAAATAATAGTTTAAAAGGGTTTTGAAAAATTGGAGTCGCCACTTGGTATTGAGTTAAGGTGTACCAAGTCACCTAAAAAATAAAATTTTGAGTAAAATTATAGAAAACCCTTTTAAACGACTCCTAAGTCTACAAAAATCAGAGAAAGTGTTCGGGAGTCACATTTGATGAGAGGGAAGGCAAGGACGAGGTCCAAGGCACCCTCTCAACCTAACCAAGGCTAGTTGCGTGATTTAGTCAAAGATTTTCTTATTTTTAACCAAAAGATTTATCACATTCGGATGTGTTATATGAATGCAAACCCTAGACCTAGGGGGACATTGGGGGCAAAATTTCTCTTCAAAGCTTGAGTGGTGCCAATCACATTAGTTGTGATGCCCAACCGTGACTCTTTGGAGAGGTCACGAATAATGCAAAAATATGAGACTCTAAGAAGAGGAAAAGAATAAAATAATTATAGAAATATACATGTCTTAAAGGAATGCATCATGTCGGGTACGGGGGACTAATGTTCGTGACTCAATTTTCCCTTTAATAGAGGGAATACGAGCGTGCTAAGGCTAGAAAAGCCAAACTCGTCCATATCCCATATCCAAGGGGTATCCCTAACCTAATCAAGCAAATGATTTAACCTAATTCTAATGCTTATATGAAATGCAAGTCTAATGTCATGTTTCATACAAAAGGGACGAGTAATATACATATAAGGGAGAATATGGGGAAGGGGTATACGTATATAAGAAAAGAGTCATGCAATATGATGAAAGAGGCCCTAGAAAGTTAAGATATGCATGAAATGAAGTGATCACACAATCATGCAATTATGATCTAACGCGCGAAGGGCTCCTAAGGGTTAGCGTTGGACTAGCCCACATCAACGCTCTCTCACAAGCATTGGACTTGCAAGAGCTCGAGGGTAAGACCATGACTAGCGTTGGACTAGCCACGGTTTCGTGCATTTGCATCCATCATACATACATAAGTAAATGTGCATAATTAAAGCAAGTAGACATGTGAGCACGTAATTCATATAACACATAACACATAAGCATGCATATCTAGATGCCAAACCCTAAGAAAGCAATTAAACACATAGCACATACGCATGCACACACAAAGACAAAACAAAGAAACCCTAACTATTACATTAGGAGGGGGGAAGCCTACTACAATCTAAAAGGGGAAACGGAATAAAATAAATAAAATAATAACCTAGCTATTACAACTTTGGCATTCAAGTGCCTTTCAAATAATCGAAATTGAAAATAACTATACAAAACTAAAACAAATGATGTGGATAAATAAATGGATAAATAAAACGAAAACATTCAAAAGGCATGCAATTAAGCACATAAGTCACATAATGCACATAGGGTCAAATAAAGTGGAAATAGGGGATAGAGTGTACCTCCCTTGAGTTGGAGCTCTAAATGGAGTGAAATCACTTATTTATCCTCCAAAATAAAAGAAAAGGTCAAGGTACCAATTTATTGAGAAAACTAAAGAAAATGTACAAACACAAGCTCAATTGATCATAAAACCCTTAAAATTGTAAATTAAGTGCAATTTAAAACAAAGCATGGTAGCTAATTGAAGCAAACAAGCAATGAAGTTGCAAAAATTAAAGCTGCCAAGGACCACATTGATGAAATTATTCAATTGATTGGGTCCTAGTAGCATTAAGGACAAGCCAAGGGGTCAAGGTGCGATATTTGGAACATTTTCCATGCAAGCTTCATGCAAAATACGGAGGAAACAAATTTCTGCAACTGTTTTTATGCTACTCAGCTTCAACCACCGAAACTGCTCACGGTTTTGTGATGTAAGGAAATAAAACATGCCAATTTTATACATAACCATCCACGGCATCAAACCAATCACCTAGAGCATCAACCCACTCACTTCAACGACCCAAAAAGGAAAATAAAAGGACCCTTCTAAGCTGCTGCAACAAGCCAAGAGACTTCAGCTTGTTGCAGCAGATTTTTAAGCACAACTCTTAAGCACAAAAGCATCCTAAAACAGGCGAAAAGGCTCATCAAACATTCTTACTAGCTTTGAACATAGAATTCTTAGACTTAAACACAAAAACAGAAAGAATGCGCATACAAAAACCAGGAAATAAAAATTCTGCAACTGGAAGATTATATCTTCTTATCTGGTTTCTTTTTGCAACATGCTGGGTTAATGATACCTATTTCTATTCGCATAAGATCTCAACCAAACGTCACGGAAATTCAGCATTCACACATGCCACACAACATTCAGAATAGGAAATATTGCAAAGTTGGAAACTTTCATGCAAAAAACGCAATCGAAGCCGCGTCCTTCAGTAGAGCAAGAACGACAGCTTCGTTTGGCCAGCTTTTCACTCAAACCCTGGCATTTCAAACTCAGATAATGAAATATATACCAGGAATCCTCACGAATACTAACTAATCAGGTTGGATCATGCACCATTAGATAACAGGAAAAAAAAACAATAGACAAGAAACCAGATTTCCGTTCGTTTAGTACCAGGGTCCACCTGAACTTGGACATTCTGCCATGAGCAGAATCGTTGCAACAAAACAAAGCTACTTTGGGTTTGACAAAATTATTTTAAGTTCAAAAAATTGCACCCAAAAGGCTTCAGCAGGTTGTTGGATGAACAACGCAAGCAAAAGGAAATCAGCAGGACAGAATGAATGCACCCGTCCGACATGAAACAAAGAACCGGCAAAGGACGCAAAAAAAAAAAACAGAACCAACTACACAAAAGGTGAGCTTAGCCGTGAAAGTTTCTAACTTTCATCTCCTTTTTCCCTTTTTACAATGAATCCATTTCCGTAAGAAAAATAAACTTAATCTGCTCGACCCAAGGGTGATTTTCATCCAAAGAACCCTTTCGAAAACTAAACAACAGCAATCTCCAATGTACTCAGGAGCAGAAAGTAGGCATACAGATCTCTAAAATAGTCATTACTCTATACAGATTTCCAAGATAGCAATGAAAAATCATGCGAAACATGAATCAAGAAAGCGATGGTTACATTCAATGAAGTTGCTTGCTAAAAAAAAAGGTTCTGACTTTGGAACAAATCTTTCCAGTTTGCTCTTTTCCTTCCGTTGATTTTCCGTTTTCAACCTCCTTTTCCGAATCCCCTCAGTTGCAGCACTCTCCTTCGCACGCTGTCTGCACCCACTTTCTATCCGTAAGTTTTCTTTTCGTCTGCTTTGTTTTAGCCCAGCCGCCAACCTCAGCTCTCATCCGTTGTCAAAAACCCTCCTCTTTCTACCTAGCTCTGCCTTTTTCTTCAGCCGTGAACAAACCCCCAGCCCGTTGCTCCTAGCTCTCTCTCAGTTTCTTTCTTTCCGCCGCCCTCAAACTCTCCAGATTTCTAGCCGTCACTTTCATCCTTTCCTGATCCTCTCAGCCCTTTTTCTTTTGTGGCTCTTTCCTAAAACCTAGCCGTCAGCCTTTCAAGCTCTCCTCATTCCCCGCAGCTTCCTTGAAGTTTTTTTTTCCTAGCCGCCAGCCTCTCTTTCTACTTGACCCCCCTCTGTTCCTCTCTTTAGCCGTCAAAACCTCCTTTATATAGGCATCCGAAATCCCCCCGTAACCTAAGACCAAGGGATGAGATTTGGAGCTGCATTTTGGCTCTTCCTATCAAGACCATCAGATGACATCGTACATGAAGCTTGCTTCTTTTTTCCTTTTTTTTCTTCTTTTTTTTATTTAATTAATAATAAACAAAATGTAAAGAAAAATAACAACTTAAAGTAAAACAGAATAAAATGAGCAAAACTAGGCATAAAAGATAAAACACTAAAAGATTTTTCTGATTGATGATTTTTCTTTTTCTCTTCTTTTTTCTTTCTTTTCTTTTTTTTCCCTTCTCCTTTTTTTTTTAATTAAATAACAATGAATTTAAATCTAAAATAACTAAAGCATATTTTTGTGAATGCTTTTCCTTTTCGAGAAATTCTACGCTAAAATGGCTAAAAATAAAAAACTAAAAAACTAAAAGTAAATAAAACTAACACGACAAATGAAAATAAAAATAAATAGTAAATGAAATTACACTAAAAATTTGGTGTCTACAGTTTGCCCCTCTTTGTCTGAGTTTTGGAAAAACTTGAGACAAAAAAGTAGACACCAAATACTCACCTGTGTTATTTGGCTGTGAACGACTCGAACGATGGACGCTTTAGAAACCGGGACTGACCTTTTTGACAAAATTTTAAAATGGGACTGACCCAACAAGAAATTAAAACGGGATTGACTCGAACAAACTTTAAATCATGGGATTGACCCGAATAAAATTAAATCATGGGACTGACCCGAATAAAATTTAAAATCATGGGACTGACTCGAATAAAATTTAAAATCATGGGACTGACCCGAACAAAATTTAAAATCATGGGACTGACCCGAACAAAATTTAAATCATGGGACTGACCTGAATAAAATTAAAATGGAATACACACTAGTGGGACTGACCCATGTTTAGTGGCAGTGAAAATGAAATGCTCACTGGTGGGACTGACCCATGTTCAGTGGCAATGCAAATAAAATGCACGCTAGTGGGACTGACCCATGTTTAGCGGCAATGAAAATGAAATGCTCACTGGTGGGACTGACCCATGTTCAGTGGCAATGAAACATGAAGTGCACACAGTGGGACTGACCCATGTTTAGTGGCAATGCAAATAAAATGCACGCTAGTGGGACTGACCCATGTTTAGCGGCAATGAAAATGAAATGCTCCCTGGTAGGACTGACCCATGTTCAGTGGCAATGAAACATGAAATGCACACTAGTGGGACTGACCCATGTTTAGTGGCAATGCAAATAAAATGCACGCTAGTGAGACTGACCCATGTTTAGCGGCAATGAAAATGAAATGCTCACTGGTGGGACTGACCCATGTTCAGCGGCAATGAAACATGAAATGCACACTAGTGGGACTGACCCATGTTTAGTGGCTGCGAAAACGAAATGCACGCTAGTGGGACTGACCCATGTTTAGCGGCAGTGGAAATGAAACGCTCACTGGTGGGACTGACCCATGTTCAGTGGCGGTATAAAATAAAATACTCACTGGTGGGACTAACCCATGTTCAGTGGCAATGTAAAATAAAATGCGCACTAGTGGGACTGACCCAACGGCTAGTGGTAGTATAAGAGAAATGCTGGTATGTATGAAGAGACTGTATAAGACTTGCTTGAAAAATTATCCAAAGATTTGCCCCAGTGTGATGAATTGGTCAGTGGGATTAAACCCGAGCCTGCTTTAGCTGGTGGTGCAAAATCCAAACCCAACGTGATGTTTGCGAAGTTGGCGGCACAAAATCCAGGCCCACGTGGTGTTGTGATGTTGGCGGCACACAATCCAGGCCCAACGTGATCTTTGTGAATGGTCAGTGGGATAAGACCCAGTCCTGCCATCCAATTGGTCAAGAAATTAAGTGTGATTTTCAAGAAAGGGGGATAGAAGAGTGCGCGGCGGGCGCTAAGATTTCATCAATAAGAAATTGAAATTTGTCAAGGAACAAGAAATTAAATTCAAGTTTGATTTTTTGAGAATCTTTTCAAAATAATTTGCCCCAGTTTCCACCAATTATTGTGCAACCGATCAATTGATTTGTATTACGGCATGGTTGCTCCTCCTTGAGGCCTTGATTCGTAAGATTCTGACTTACGCTCCTTCGTCGATTTCAGCCATGGATACCTGCATAGGGGCTTGCTAAAATACAACATGCACTTTATTTTAAATATTGCAACTACTACTCATGGAAGGAGCAGTGTGATTGATTTGAAAGTCTTGCTTGACTCTTTGACGAAATGCTCAAATGGCCTATAAAAAATTTGCCCCAGTGTGGGCTCATTTGATTGCAAAAATTGGCTTGGACGCCTCTCCATTTATTTGAACAAAGAGAAATTGCACTTTCTAAAATTTAGAAAATAATCATATATACAATGTGAAGAAATTTAAACGTCGAGTTTGAACTCATGTAGAAATTTCATGATGAATCTCTCAGAATAACACCAAATTCAAGAAGATTTCCTCCTCACTTTTAGCATCGGTGCTTAGGGTAACGGGTCACCACTTCTTGCTGGCTCACCTTTCAGGACCAATCAAGTGGACGTTATTTCTGATTTGGAAGTGGCCAAAGGAAATGGGAGGTCAAGATTTGTCTCATTTTTGTGCTCAAATTGTATGTAATCCCTTCAATATCTCATCTTAGTGAAAGCAAAGAGTTTATCACCCTTATTTTTAAAGAAAACGTAGTCCACATATAAGTTTTATAGGCTTGCAACAATATGGATGGAAACGATAGCTAAACATGTGGAAACGGGTCATAGCCTTATGATCACCAATGATTGATGGACTCCTTAGAAGCATGACCTTTGTTTTGAATTGTCATGAAGGAATAAGTCAACGATGGACTTTTATGGGCTTGTAATGTGGCTTGAAGACGATAGTTAAAGAAATAATTTTCAAGGACATTGCACCGAAAATCGCATTTTTCTCAAAATTACCCTCATTTTGGACTCCAAGATCTTGGACTTTGTTTGACTTTTTATCATCACTCAACAGGGTCTTTCAGCATCAAATCTTTTTGCATTTTTCTTTTGCATTCATTTCGCTCGTTTTTCCTTTTTTCCTTTTCCTCGACCTGGTGGGTTTTCACATGAAGAGCAGTGTCAACCCCATACCCAAGCAATTCAGAAATACAGCTAAAATTTTCTGGCATCAGAAGTTTTCTTGACAGAGCCATTGCAAAGAACAGAAGTCAGGACTTTCGGCTTTTGTAATGGGGTCAGGTGGGGTGCTTAGAAAAGTTAAGGCTTGAAAGCGGATTTCAAAAGCGGTTTGAAGAATCCGAGATCGCATTGTTGCGCCAACCCTATTTTTAGGGTTAAATCAGAATTTGCCACAGTTTATGCTCAATTAAGGCCTTTTCTCTTTCATTTTCTTTCTTCTTTTGATTTTTCGGCCTTCTGCTATTCTTTTAAACTTTCACAAAATTTGCCCCAGTTTATTTTTGAACTGAAGTTCTCTTTTCTTCTTTTGTCTTTTGATTTTGTTGCATTATCACTTTTTCACTTCTTGAAACTTTTTCCTTTTCAACTCAAACTTGCCCCAGTGTGGGGTTTGCGATTCTCAGGGGTTGCCAAATGAAGTATTTTATTCTGAAGGCTCAAAAGGGATAACTAGGGATAGAATGTTTGATTGGAAAAGAAGAGGGCCTGACTTTTCCGTTCCTTACATTAACTCTGAAAGGAAACTTTCATTAATGCAAAATTTCTTGCATGTATCTGAATTAGTTGACTGAGGAAGACCCTTGTTCATCCATATCTGTGAAACATAGGCGATCCGTGCGGAAAAAAACTCTTCCTTTTCTTTTCTCTTTCTCTCTTTTCTCCTTTTTCAAAATTGAAACCCAAGTAGAATCGAATTTCTCCAATTTGTGATTCCCTCTTTTCTTTTAATTTTGGCATTTTTGCTTTTCTCCTTTTTGAAAAATTCTCCAATCTCCCTCCCCAATGTGGGGTGCGATCATAGATGCTTTGAAAAGAACCACCAATTTTAGCTCAAATGAGGATGCAAGGGATAAATGGTGTTTAGGTTGTAGAAACGATGGTCAAAGTATCATTCTTACACCTCATGACAACTAAAGTAACGAAATGGTCATTAAGAATCCATTCCCCTTTTTGATATTTGAAAATTTTCCAATGTAGGGTAGTGATCATCAGGGCACTTATTTGAAACGAAAATTATTCTTTCAAAGGCTCAAATGGGAGAGCAAATGATAAAATCTATATAGGTAGAGAAACGAATGCTCGAAGTATCATCCCAAGTTTTCCAAACAAATAAGAATAATGCACATTTTTGCTTTCACTTAGATGTGGATTGAACTAGATTTGACACAATGAACATTTTCAAGCAAAAGTTTGCCCCAATTTACAATTTATCAATCAATGTGACTGATTTTTATTTTGGGGTTAATAGAAGTGGGCAAAATATGAATTGTACAGTGAAGGAGAAAAATGTATTGCATTAGGTCTTTCGAGGTAGACCAATCAATTTGAGTGGTTTCTTTTAATTTCCGAGTACTCTTATTGTACAGCTCGGATCACCAATCTAGTGTATACATTTGTGAGTTTTCAGGCAAGAGGTTGAAAAATCTCAATTTGGTCTTATTTCTTAAAATTCATCATGAAATCCCTTGAATAGCCAAAAAGAATAAAATATACATGCTTATATACAAATCAACAATTGTATGAATAAAAACTTTATTGCTGAAAAGGTGTGAAACAAAATTTCTACAAATGAGAAGGGAAAGACTTCTGAAGAGTTCCACATATACACACTTGTTTGCCTCCTTTTCGGAACAGAAATTTTCTTTTCTTTGAAAAATAATGATGAAATCTCTTAGAGGCTTTAGCCTAGCGCTTCCAAATAGATCCTTCATGTTTTCATTGCAGGGTCTGCCCAAAAATCAAGTATTACCTTTCAAACTTTATCGGATCAAAATTGTTATCAGATATAGAAAAAATATTTCCACCTTATTGAAACATTTTTATGAATGCAGGGGAAGGGGGAAAAATAAAAGAAAAAAAAATACCCTGAGTTAGTAATCAAGACTATAAAATCGGTATGCATGTCCTATGGGGGAACCTTTTTTGTGCCAAGGGTAGGCCTAGCATGAAAATGCAATCCTCTAGAGTAGGCACCATACAATACCTGATGGATCCAATCAACTTATTGAGCGAAGAATAATTAAAAATGAAAATTGTCCAATTGGAGTGAAAAAGGGACATTTGTCCCAAAGATGAGGACAAAGTCCGAATGAATTGCATGTTTTGATCAACACATAATGTGCAAAAGGGGTAAAATGGTAAAATGCATTGAATAAAATTTGATTATTTATTGAAAATTGAATGGATAACCCTGAAAATGAATTAAACTAATCAAATCAATTGAATGAAATCAATTGATCAAACGGATCGAGTGAAATGATGATTTATTCAAAATCGACCGAATTGCCCTAAAAATAGGTAAATTGGTCAAATGGATCGGAAAATTGACTAGATCACCCTAAAAAGGGTAAACTGGTCAAATGAAATTGAACGAATCTGATGATTTGAATTTATTCAAAATTGATTGAATTGACCTAAGAATGGGTAAACTAATCAAATGAGTTGAATGAAATTGGTGATCTTATTAAAAAATCGACTAGATTGCCCTAAAATGGATAAACTAGTCAAATGAATTCAAAATCGACTAGATTGTCCTAAAATTGAACAAATTGATAAAATGGACTGGATGAAATTGATGAATAAAATGATCCAATGGACTGAATGGAATTGACGGCTTATTGCGATGCATTAGTCTATGAGCCTTCTAAAATCAAATTTTGGCCTCAGTTTATTTATCGTCTCAATAGCGAGGAATTATTTGTGAATTTCTTCAAATTAATGTCCTTTTTGCAAGGGATTTTTACCAATTTGATAAAATGGCCAAAAAGTGATTATTAAACGCTCATATTCCAAAGATTGCTCTATGAAAATGATCGGATCCTACCTTACCTTGTGCACTACCCCTTTGGATGGTACAAAATGTAAACGTGCAGATCCCAAAAATAGGGTTAAATACCCATAGGATTATAGGGTTGGCTTGTCCTTAACATGGAATTGCCTAAATGGCGTTCCTTCTAAGGTTTAATGCATGATGCCATTTATTAAAGCGATGTAAATATGTGACAAATATGGCCTAAAGGACATAAATAATGCATCGGGGGAAAAGGTCTAAAATGAAATGTACTTATTGAAAATTAAGTGTAATGACTGAAATTTAAACATGTGAGTTATCTAGTGGGTAAGCCACTAAAAGAGTGCCCAAGAGGCCTCTTGTTGCTAAAGCACATGAATGCATGCCAAGAAAACAAAGAAATGGTTAGTGCAATTGATAGTACACATAACATATTGGGAGCAATTAAGAAAAGAGATACAATAAAAGCAAGTAAAAGGGGTGGAACCCCTTCCCTCGTGCCTAATGTGCTTAAAAAGGGTGAGGCTGACTCTAACCTAGGAAAACTCTAACATGGATGCATGAGACTGGGGTTCACTAATGCAACTAGACTCGATAAGGTTTAAAAAGGTCCCCAAGCCTTCAGACCTAAGGGAATGGGTCATCAATCCCAAGACCCTCGGTCGGTGGCTCGAGCGATCCCCTAGGTACTGCTATGGGCGCAGAGCACACCATCCACATACCTAGAGAAACCATTCCTAGTCCTACAAGGCGGTGTGGGAAAGAGCCCACGAAAATAAAATAAAATGGGATAACAGTAAATAAACATGCACGTATGAAGTGTTCCTTATTTTGAGGGAAGGGGTTGAGAACCAACGCGAGGCTCTAAAGGTGACACACACCCCCCCAAATGCAATGCAAAGTGCGAGATAAAACAAGTAAAACATACATCCAAGCAACCAATCATACATACGTGAGTAAGGGAGTAGTTTGATACGCGCGCGAGGCAAAATGTCCTAAAATGGAAAATGCAACCCTAATATCCAAATGCTATGCATAACAAGGGTAGAAAACGGAAAAGAATGGCTAAATCAAATGCTTGGACCCACTTAGGAAGTCCCCAGTGGAGTCGCCAAGCTGTCGCGCCCCACTTTTTGAGGTGTGAAAGTAGTGTGTGGGATATGTATGTGAACGTGTGTGAAAGTGAAAATAAAAGGCCGTGGGATTGTGAAATGCGACGGTTTGGCCAAACAAAGGGTTTTAGATAGAAAAGGAGTCGCCACTTGGTATAGAGTTAGGGTGTACCAAGTCACCCAAGAAAAAGTGATTTTTTGAAAAGAAAAGCAAACAAACCCTTTTTAAAGAACTTTTAGGTCTACGTAACCAAAGAAAGGGATCGGGGGTCACATTTGATAAGGGAGAAGGCAAAGACAAAGCCTAAGGCACTTCCTTACCCTAGCCAAAGCTAGTTGCGTGACTTAGCCCCACTTTTCCTAATTCTTCTACCCAAAATATGTGTTGCATGTTGGATATGACTAATGGATATGAAAAAAAATGCAATCCTAAATCTAAAATGTCTCTTATGAGGCTTTTTGGTCCCAATCACATGAGTTGTGATGGCCAATAAGGAAAACTCTCATAGAGGTCACGGGCAATGCAAATGAAGACCCAAATATGAGTGCAAGTGTGAAAAATGTAAGAGGAATGCAAAATAAGATAGAAATACAAATGTAAGTGCAAATGTGCAAATGTAAGAAAAGTGCATGTGTGCCAATTGAGAAAATGAAGGTGTATGTGTGCAAGTGGATCAAAATATGGTATAATGGTAGTAAATGCATCTAAGTACAATTGGGTGCAATTTGTAAGGTAGAGACATTGCACCGAAAATCGCATTTTTCCAAAATTGCCCCTATTTTGAACTCAAAGATCTCAGACTTTGTTTGCATTTTTCTCATCATTCACCAGGGACTTCAGCGTCGAATTTTTCTGCATTTTCTTGCATTTACTTTTCTTGTTTTGCTTTTGTTTCCTTTTCTTTTCCTCGACCTGGTGGATTTTCTCATGGTGAGTAGCATCAACCCCATACCCAAGCAATTCAGAAATACAACTAAAATTTTTCTGCATTAGAAATTTTCTTGACAGGGCCATTGCAAAAAATAAAAGTCAGGACTTTTGGCTTTTGTAATGGGGTCAAGTGGGGTGCTTAGAAAAGTTAAGGCTTGAAAGCGGATTTCAAAAGTGGTTTGAAGAATCCGAGATCGCATTGTTGCGCCAACCCTATTTTAGGGTTAAATCAGAATTTGCCCCAGTTTATGCTCAATTGAGGCTTTTTCTCCTTCATTTTCTTTCTTCTTTTGATTTTTCGGCCTTCTGCCATTCTTTTGAACTTTCACAAAATTTGCCCTAGTTTATTTTTAAACTGAGGTTCTCTTTTCTTCTTTTGTCTTTTGATTTTGTTGCATTATCGCTTTTCACTTCTTGAAACTTTTTCCGTTTCAACTCAAACTTGCCCCAGTGTGGGGTTTGCGATTCTCAGGGGTTGCCAAATGAAGTATTTTATTCTGAAAGTTCAAAAGGGATAACTAGGGATAGAATGTTTGATTGGAAAAGAAAAGGGCCTGACTTTTATTCCGTTCCTTACAATAACTCTGAAAGGAAACTTTCATTAATGCGAAATTTCTTGCATGTATCTGAATTAACTGACTGAGGAAGACCCTTGTTCATCCATATCTGTGAAACATAGGCGATCCGTGTGGAAAAAATCCTTCCTTTTTCTTTTCTCTCTCTCTCTTTTCTCCTTTTTCAAAATTGAAACCCAGGTAGAATCAAATTTCTCCAATTTGTGATTCCCTATTTTCTTTTAATTTTAGCATTTTTGCTTTTCTCCTTTTTGGAAAATTCTCCAATCTCCCTCCCCAATGTGGGGTGCGATCGTAAGTGCTTTTGAAAAGAACCACCAATTTTAGCTCAAATGAGGATGCAAGGGATAAATGGTGTTTAGGTTGTAGAAACGATGGCCAAAGTATCATTCTTACACCTCATGACAACCAAAGTAACGAAATGCTCATTGAGAATCAATTCCCTTTTTGATATTTGAAAATTTTCCAATGAAGGGTAGTGATCATCAAGGCACTTATTTGAAACGAAATTATTCTTTTATAGGCTCAAATGAGAGAGCAAATGATAAAATCTGTATAGGTAGAGAAACGAACGCTCGAAGTATCATTCCAAATTTTCCAAACAAATAAGAATAATGCACATTTTTGCTTTCACTTAGATGTGGATTGAACTAGATTAGACAAAATGAACATTTTCAAGCAAAAGTTGCCCCAAATTACAATTTATCAATCAATGTGACTGATTTTTATTTTGGGGTTAAATAGAGGTGGGTAAAAATAGGAATTGTACAGTGAAGGAGAAAACATGTATTGCCATTAGGTCTTTCTGAGGTAGCACCAATCCATTTGATGGGTTTTCTTTAAATTCCGAGTACTCTTATTGTACAGCTCGGATCACGCAATCTAGTGTATACATTGTGAGTTTTCAGGCAGAGGTTTGAAAAAATCTCAATTTGGTCTTATTCTTAAAATTCAATGAAATCCCTTGAATAGGCAAAAAAGATGAATATAATGATTTATATACAAAACAGCAATTGTAATAAAAAATTAAAAAAAAACTTTTATTTTGCCTTGAAAAATTTTTGAAACAAAATTTCTACAAATGAGAAGGGAAAGACTTCTGAAGAGTTCCACATATACACACTTGTTTGCCTCCTTTTCGGAACAGAAATTTTCTTTTCTTTGAAAAATAATGATGAAATCTCTTAGAGGCTTTAGCCTAGCGCTTCCAAATAGATCCTTCATGTTTTCATTGCAGGGTCTGCCCAAAAATCAAGTATTACCTTTCAAACTTTATCGGATCAAAATTGTTATCAGATATAGAAAAAATATTTCCACCTTATTGAAACATTTTTATGAATGCAGGGGAAGGGGGAAAAATAAAAGAAAAAAAAATACCCTGAGTTAGTAATCAAGACTATAAAATCGGTATGCATGTCCTATGGGGGAACCTTTTTTGTGCCAAGGGTAGGCCTAGCATGAAAATGCAATCCTCTAGAGTAGGCACCATACAATACCTGATGGATCCAATCAACTTATTGAGCGAAGAATAATTAAAAATGAAAATTGTCCAATTGGAGTGAAAAAGGGACATTTGTCCCAAAGATGAGGACAAAGTCCGAATGAATTGCATGTTTTGATCAACACATAATGTGCAAAAGGGGTAAAATGGTAAAATGCATTGAATAAAATTTGATTATTTATTGAAAATTGAATGGATAACCCTGAAAATGAATTAAACTAATCAAATCAATTGAATGAAATCAATTGATCAAACGGATCGAGTGAAATGATGATTTATTCAAAATCGACCGAATTGCCCTAAAAATAGGTAAATTGGTCAAATGGATCGGAAAATTGACTAGATCACCCTAAAAAGGGTAAACTGGTCAAATGAAATTGAACGAATCTGATGATTTGAATTTATTCAAAATTGATTGAATTGACCTAAGAATGGGTAAACTAATCAAATGAGTTGAATGAAATTGGTGATCTTATTAAAAAATCGACTAGATTGCCCTAAAATGGATAAACTAGTCAAATGAATTCAAAATCGACTAGATTGTCCTAAAATTGAACAAATTGATAAAATGGACTGGATGAAATTGATGAATAAAATGATCCAATGGACTGAATGGAATTGACGGCTTATTGCGATGCATTAGTCTATGAGCCTTCTAAAATCAAATTTTGGCCTCAGTTTATTTATCGTCTCAATAGCGAGGAATTATTTGTGAATTTCTTCAAATTAATGTCCTTTTTGCAAGGGATTTTTACCAATTTGATAAAATGGCCAAAAAGTGATTATTAAACGCTCATATTCCAAAGATTGCTCTATGAAAATGATCGGATCCTACCTTACCTTGTGCACTACCCCTTTGGATGGTACAAAATGTAAACGTGCAGATCCCAAAAATAGGGTTAAATACCCATAGGATTATAGGGTTGGCTTGTCCTTAACATGGAATTGCCTAAATGGCGTTCCTTCTAAGGTTTAATGCATGATGCCATTTATTAAAGCGATGTAAATATGTGACAAATATGGCCTAAAGGACATAAATAATGCATCGGGGGAAAAGGTCTAAAATGAAATGTACTTATTGAAAATTAAGTGTAATGACTGAAATTTAAACATGTGAGTTATCTAGTGGGTAAGCCACTAAAAGAGTGCCCAAGAGGCCTCTTGTTGCTAAAGCACATGAATGCATGCCAAGAAAACAAAGAAATGGTTAGTGCAATTGATAGTACACATAACATATTGGGAGCAATTAAGAAAAGAGATACAATAAAAGCAAGTAAAAGGGGTGGAACCCCTTCCCTCGTGCCTAATGTGCTTAAAAAGGGTGAGGCTGACTCTAACCTAGGAAAACTCTAACATGGATGCATGAGACTGGGGTTCACTAATGCAACTAGACTCGATAAGGTTTAAAAAGGTCCCCAAGCCTTCAGACCTAAGGGAATGGGTCATCAATCCCAAGACCCTCGGTCGGTGGCTCGAGCGATCCCCTAGGTACTGCTATGGGCGCAGAGCACACCATCCACATACCTAGAGAAACCATTCCTAGTCCTACAAGGCGGTGTGGGAAAGAGCCCACGAAAATAAAATAAAATGGGATAACAGTAAATAAACATGCACGTATGAAGTGTTCCCTATTTTGAGGGAAGGGGTTGAGAACCAACGCGAGGCTCTAAAGGTGACACACACCCCCCCTAATGCAATGCAAAGCGCGAGATAAAACAAGTACAACATACATCCAAACAACCAATCATACATATGTGAGTGAGGGAATAGTTTGATACGCGCGCGAGGCAAAAAGTCCTAAAAATGGAAAAT
The DNA here is from genome assembly GCF_003713205.1 of Coffea eugenioides. Classification (NCBI taxonomy): domain Eukaryota; kingdom Viridiplantae; phylum Streptophyta; class Magnoliopsida; order Gentianales; family Rubiaceae; genus Coffea; species Coffea eugenioides. The sequence continues at coordinate 28,808,257 of NC_040037.1, forward strand.
GCAACCCTAATATCCAAATGCTATGCATAAAAAGGGTAGAAAAAAGGAAAAGAATAGCTAAATCAAATGCTTGGACCCACTTAGGAATCCCCAGTGGAGTCGCCAACTGTCGCGCCCCACTTTTTGAGTTGTGAAAGTAGTGTGTGGGATATGTATGTGACGTGTGTGAAAATGAAAATAAAAGGCCGTGGGATTGTGAAATGCGACGGTTTTGGCCAAACAAAATTTAAAAAGGGTTTTTTTGAATGGAAAATGGAGTCGCCACCTTGGTATAGAGTTTAGGGTGTACCAAGTCACCCAAAAATGATTTTTTTGGAAAGAAAAGCAAACAAACCATTTTTAAAGAATTTTTAGGTCTACGTAACCAAAGAAAGGGATCGGGTTGTCAATTTGATAAGGGAGAAGGCAAAGGCAAACCCTAAGGCACTCCCTTACCCTAGCCAAAGCTAGTTGCGTGACTTAGCCCTTCTTTTCCTAATTCTTCTACCCAAAGTATGCGTTGCATGTTGGATATGACTAATGGATGCGAAAAAAAAAATGCAATCCTAAATCTAAAATGTCTCTTATGAGGATTTTTGGTCCCAATCACATGAGTTGTGATGGCCAAATAAGGGAAACTCTCATAGAGGTCACGGGTAATGCAAATGAAGACCCAAATATGAGTGCAAGTGTGAAAAATGTGAGAGGAATGCAAAATAACATAAAAATACAAATGTAAGTGCATGTGTGCAAATATAAGAAAAGTGCATGTGTGCCAATTGAGAAAATAAAGGTGTTTGTGTGCAAGTGGATGAAAATATGGTATAATAGTAGTAAATGCATCTAAGTACAATTGGGTGCAATTTGTGAGGTAGAAAATAAATAAGTGATAGGGAAAGAAGAGAAGTGTGTGAACATGGCATGTGGAGTGAGAAAAATATAAGTAGTGAGAAAATGTAGATAAAAAAAATGAAAAAGTGATATGGTAAATGGAGGTGCATGAACCTAGAGGAGTGCATCAAGTCGGGTACGGGAATGACTTCTAACTTCATGATTTTTAATTTTCCCTTTGATTAGAAGGAAGAACTAGCGTGTTAAGGCTATTTTGTAGCCACACTCGCTCGTTTCCCTTACCGAAAGGGAACTCTCAAGCAAATGTACCCTATAACTAGCATGAAGATGCAAAAACCTAAAATGAAGGGGAAAGGATTGGAGGAGCATACCAAATGCTAGAAAAACCAAGAAAAATGTATGAAATGTAGTGAGACATGCAAGTATGTACTAACGAGAGGGGACGGCCTATTGGGTCTAGCATTGGACTAGCCCTTTTCTAACGCTCTCTCACAAGCATTGGACTTGTAAGAGCTCGAGGGGACAACCGTGACTAGCATTGGACTAGCCCCGGTTACGTGCATTTGCATCCATCATACACATATATAAGTAATGTACATAATCAAAAGCAAGTAGACATGTGAGCACGTAATTCACATAACACATAAGCATGCATATCTAGATGCCAAAACCTAAGAAAGCGATTAAACACATAGCACATAGACATGCAAAACACACAAGGCAATTAAGGCCCTAACTATTACATTTTTAGGGGGGAAGGCCTACTACAATCTAAAAGGGGAAATAGAAGGAATAAAGCAATTAAATCCCTAACTATTACAATTTTGGCATTCGAGTGCCTCCCAAATGATGAAATTGAGCTAAAATTAAAGCAAAACTAAGCGACTAAAGAAATAAATAAAGTGAAAATGAAATAAACACTTAAAGTCATGCAAATTGCACACACAAGACACATAGTTACACATAGGAAGTCAAACAAGTAAAAATAAGGGATAGAGTGTACCTCCCTTGAATTGGAGTTCCAATGAAATGGAATCACTTATTTGCCCTCCAAAATACAAAGAAAAGGTCGAGGCACCACTTTAATTAATAAAATAATCAATGAAATGGAAATTGAATCACTCAAAGCGTTCAAACAAACTAGACAGCTCATAGTCATTAAATTGAAACCAACGAGGACCCAATTGAAACAATTAAAGAAGTTAAAGGGGCCAATTTGATTGATTTTTCCAATTTTCTGGTCTATAGTAGAATTAAACACAAATTAAGGGGTTAAAATGCAATTTTCCCTTTTGGTTTTCATGCATGCACACGTAGAAGAAGCTTTCTCTGCAACAATTCTATTTCCAACCGTGGCTTTCTTCCATTTCATGGTGCAAACAAAGTCCAACAAATATCCAAATTCTACCTATCCATCATCGACTAAACATGCAACTTCATTGCAGGATTGAAACAAAGAAATGGAGCTGATCATCAAGGATAAAAGGTAAATAGCGAAACAGCAAAAGAAAAGAATGCAGCAGGAGCTTTCTCTGCAAATTCACATTCGCAAGCTTCCCGTAGCTCTCGGCTATCCAACACTTTGCACTAACTCTAATTAAAGCAGGTCCAAATACTTCTTAACAAGGCAAATCTTAGAAGGATTTCAAGCAAGTTTCATGCAAAGAAAGAGCTTTTGCAACCGAAAGAATGTTCTGCAATTTTCACTCACTCGACCGAGAGGACATTCATGCAAATGACTCAACACATCTCCACTCATTCAAACACAACAAAAAACAAAGACTTGCGGCAAAGGTAGGCATGCCATCCCAGTCAAGTAGCAAACTGAATCAAGCACTTTCAGCAAACCAAAACTTTCGGCCAACTAAAATACTTAGCTCCTTATCATTTCTGCTGCAAATTCGCAGCTTGTTAGCGACCCAGAAAAATGGCCAAAGTTATAAACAAAGCCCAAGGATGATCATGCAAACAAGGTGAGGAAGCCCAGCTTTGTGAGCTATTGCAGGAATCAAAACATGAGAGCTAACGCAGCTTCATACAGAGTTACGCATAACTTTCTGCAACAAACGTTCGGTGGCTGCTAAAATCCTTCAGCAGCCGCTCTTTCTTCACCTAGATGTGCATGTGTGAAGTAACTCAAACACAATCTACCCATTTGACCACCCAAGACAAGTGCAGGACCTTGTTATCCTTACCCAAAATGCATCTACTTATTTCCATCAGATTTCGCAAATGCAACAGGCGTGAAAACTTTCAGCAAAGATGCAAAGGAAGAAACCTGTGTTGAGCATGCATATTGTCGAGCAAAAGGCTTTTCTTTTTTTCGATTTCTAAACTCTATAACTTTGCATCTTATCAGTAAACTCAGGAAACTTGCAACCTCAACATGCATTATATCCCTCACGAACACCCAGTAGCACATGCAACCAAGGAAAACTAGGAAAGGAAAAGGCCAACGTATGAAGTTTCCCAAAACAAGGCAAACAGACATCAAATGGGTCTCATTTGCTGCCTTTATTCAACAGAATAATTCCACTAAACAGCAAAACAAATGCGTGGACATGACAAACATTACAACCCACGGTAAAAGAAAATGGCCTGATCAATGCTGCGGCAACAAATTGGCGCAAACCGATAGCTTCAAAAACTGTTGCAGCCGAAGCTTAAACTCTTTCTAAGAATCCTGATCTATTCAGACATGATAAAGGATCCAAACACGGAAAGACCTAAAGCCCTATTTCACCAGAAATCAGCAACATCAATCATAACCATGACTACCCAGATCAGAAAAATATAAATCCCCACACAAACATATCGAATCTGGAAGCAACAAAGGAAATTTTACTAATTACCAAAGATAGAGACAGATTACCTTCTATTTCGGCAAATGTTTTAGACGTGAGAGAGAGTCCCTCCTTCCAGCCTTTTCTTGCTTGAAGCTCTTCCTCCGCAACTTGAAGCTTTTCCTTCTCTCAGTCTCTTCTGCTTATCTCTCGGTTTTTCTTCTTTTATTCCGCCGCCACCCTCCTGCCCTCTCTTCGTTTCTTTTCCGTTCTTTGCTTAGCTGCAGACCCTCGCGACCTCCCTTCTTTCTTGCCGTCTGGTTCTTCTTAGCCACCCTCAGCCCCTTGTCTCTCGTTTTTCTGGCTTTTCTTCCCTACCTAGTTTCACGAAGCTCCCTCTTGCTCACATTCTTGTTTTCAGACTTTCTCCCTCAAAGCCCATCACTCGGTTCTCTCCCTTTGGCCCAGATTTTCCCCCGTGAGTTTTTCCTTTTTTTCTTCTCCAAAGCTGCTTCTTTCTTTTTCCCCCTAAACCCTAGCCATTCTCTGCTCCTTCTATCCCCTCAAACCCCTAGCCTTTCTTTCACTCAGCCGCCAACAGGTTCCCCCCTTTCGGCTCTCCCTTTGCTATCCCTTTATAGGTGCCGAACATTCCTAGAACCTAAGATCAATGGTGCCTGTTTTTCTGTATTTTTCCCCGGTGATTATTAAGCCATCGGATGGTTTTTGTACTAAGATTCCTTGATGATTCGGATGGAGACAACCCAAGGCCAAAATGGCCGAGAACCGCGGCTGCAATTCTTTTCTGCTGCAGCCGAAACCAAAACGTGGACTTTTCCTTTTTTTTTTTCTTTTCAATCACTTAATTAATAATAATGAACCAAATAAATAAATAAAAATAACAATTTAAATAAAATCAGATAAAATGAACAAAACTTAGGAATGAAAGACAAAAACAAAATGCTAATAATTTTTCTTCTTCTTCTTTTTTCGAAAAATTCTATGCTAAAATGACTTAAAATAAAAATAAAAGACTAAAAGTAAATAAAAACTAACATAAAAAATAAAAATAATAGTAAATAAAAATACACTAAAAATTTGGTGTCTACACTTGAACTTGGTTATAGAATCCGAAGTACACCATTCGTTGTTCACCAAATCAGATGGTTTGGTTAGCATCGAACATTGATGAAACAAAAAAACAGCAAATCAGAGATTTGGGGTTTGGAGGGCTGCTGGAAATAAAGTGTCGCTCCATTCCGAACGGCATAGCAACCTGGCTGATCGACAATTTTAATCCTACACTAAGTAGCTTTCAGCTACATAGAGATGGTGTGCTACCCTTAACAGCAAAAGACATCAGTTTAATCCTTGGAATCCCAAATGATGGCCCCTTACCAGTTGAAGATACTGATAGCAGTGAGGGTGGAGATTCTGGACCAAGTCGCCGAACATACAAATGGAAAGAGCTGCCCGAAGAGTTAGTAAGCATGAGCGGTGGGGACGAGTTCAAGCGACTATTTGTTGCATTTGCTTGTGGATGTCTATTAGCTCCAACTACACGGGCTGAGCATAAAATTCGGCTATGGGGTTGCACGAAGGTGGTTACTGAGGTGCCCTCATTAAACTGGGCAGAGTACATTAGAAATGTACTATGCAATAGGATATTAGAAGTACAGAAGAAAAGCGGAAAGCAGCACCAATATGTTGGGGGTTGCATGTTTGTCCTACTGGTAAGTTTAGTTAAGTGATATTGAAAGTTAGTAAGTGATCTAAGTAGTAGGGGATGCAACGAAAGAAATTTTAAGTAGGCACATGAAGGTTGTTTATGCATAGTACTTGAATTGCATGTGATATAATTGATGTGTCAGTGTCTAATTAAATTGCAGGTGCATTACCTTGATCGAGTGACAATACTGAAGCACAGAGTGGCTCGAGTTACACCAAGAGCAAAGGCATGGACAGATGCTTTAATTTTAGAACGGGATGCATTGGAGATCGATAATCTCGGAGTTTATGGAAAAGGAAAACTAGTAAGAGCGATAATTTTTTTTTGATGGATTTTAACTTACTAGTTTGTATGTATAGGCCACACATACCATGTACTTATGAAGTGATGGTTTGATTTTGTTTTCGTAGATTGGGACGCATGAAGAGGAAGAGGCTGAATCTGGTGCACAGATAAATGAACTACCCCCTGAACTAGTTGGAATAATGATGGACAGCGGGCATCATGATATCGCAGTAAGCTGCCTAACTGTTAAAACTGATACTTCATTATGCACTATTGTTGCTTAAGTTAAAGTTATACATTTTTTATAATTTGAACAATCATTTGTAAGCAGCCACAGCTACGTAACTTAGGAAAGTAATCTTGTCAAATACAATCATTAAGTGTTGACGTACAACATACAATCATTTTGCGTTTGCTATGCTTGACATACAAAATCAGGAAAGTTAGTTGTAAATGGAGTATGGGACAAAGAAGTAGTTAAGCTTTGTAAAAAGGTGGCAAGATTTTTCAAACGCCGATCACAAATAACACTAGTGGTCAGCTATAATCTAGCTACATTTGAAACGTAGTGTGCTCATGTCGTTTGTTCCATATTTTATGACAGAAACGAGAGAGAAAAAAAATTCTCGAATGTTATTCATGCAAAATACAAAGTTAATTGTATACTTCATGCAATTCGTGTGCCAAATACACCTTAGTCATTTTCATGTAACTTTTCTTGAAAAATATTTCACCACCTGAAAGTGAACAGGCATATTTCATGAGGTCCATGAGGAAGTAATACAGATCAATGCATAAAATGATGAATTCATCTGTTCAGATTAAGTCGAAACGGGCAATTCATTGTGGTTTGTTAATAGCAGTTTGAGCTTTCAGAAGTGTACAGTATGACAGTGAGTTGCCAAAAAAGGATATTAAATATTGCAGAATTGCTGTGTTCTCATCCTAGGGCCAAAACAGTAACAACAGAGGTAGTTTCAAACGAAAAGTAGAAACAGAGGATGTCTGATTCAGAGCAAATACATCTTGATATGGACAGTGAAGATCATTCGGAATATCAATCGGTAGAAGCAGGAAAGGACTCCAATGCTGATGATGACGGTGATAGTGAAAAAGAACAAGATGCAGGCGGTAATGATGATGACATTGGGACCTCAACCAGACCAATAGATGAGACTGAACCAACAAATCGACATTCGATGGGGCAGAAGACAGTTGGAAAAGAGCAAAGTGGGAGAACCACTGATAGGAAGGAGGCAAAAAATGTTGGCAATACAAGTGATGGGAAGGACATTTCAGACAGTGTGTACAAGTCAAATGATACCCCAACAATCATCCAAGATGACTCAACAGGTCCCTTTCAAATTGAGCATCCTTTGGATCTGCCACACACACCGAGAAGGTTGCGGTCTTATAGTCGTAAAAGGAAAGGTTAGTGAACAAAAAAACAGTGTCTTGAATTTGATGTACAAGTACTCACAAATTAATTTTATTATGTTGTGTCCAGAGGATGGAAACGTTGATAGTATTCAGTCTGAATTAATAGTTACATTTGAGTTTTGCATATGAATTGAAGAATTCTTAGTTGATCAGTTAAACGTTATTGCAATGTGCTGCCCCATTAAATTTTTGTATAACATGTATACCTAATCATTATTCTGTCAGTGTGAACTACATAACATTTCGATTTTCTGATGTATTGATATCTGCAACAGTTGTTGAAGATGAGAATGAGCACAGGCCAGCTCGGGCAACGAAGAAAAGCAGCATGCTACGGTCAGCCGAGTACGTTCTGCCTTCGAACGTGACAATCAGCATTTACGACAAAAGGATCGCTGCATTCGCGTGGGAGGTACATAAGAATCCCAAGTAAGGTTCCTATATATTTATCATACGATTATGAGGTTATAATACAGGCACTTAAGGATTTATTGGTGCCACTATTTGTTAAATGCATCCCTCCAGTCCATTCGTAATCAATTCATGCATTTTTATGCTCTTCGAATTGTAATTCAATTTAGGCTAAAATGGTATCAATTATAACCATAAGATTGTAACATTTCTCTCGAGTTACGTTTCTTGAACATCCTTTTTGTAATGAAGAACTAGCATAAGGTAGTAAAATTGATGAATATTAGGGAATGCATGGTTTATTAGCGCTAGTATTTGTTGGCTGAAGTTGAATGTAACTTTATGATAAAGCATTTACTTTTTTGTAGAACATGGTTGCTAACAACTGCCAATTTTAAAAGTAACTCTTTGTCTGACTTAATGATAGGGAGACACTCATTCAGATGTTCCAACTTTCTCTAACACGAGATGACCTCAGGACTCTTTGTGATGGCATGCATGTCTCGACTCGGGTTAGGCATATTTTTTCAGCCCGAGAAAAAATACATTGTGTTGGTTTGGTAAGGTAAAGCGATACGTTTTCCAAATGGCAGTAACTAAACCCATTCTGTTACTTGGCTGTAACTGTACGCAGGTCATGGACATATTTGCCAGGCATATAAACTGGGGTGGGGAGGCTAGTACAACCAGTAGAGTCAAGCGCTATATTGTCGAGCCTATAGCAGTTGTAAGTATTAAAATTGTTGTTAGATAATGACTACCATTCAATAAAATATTATCAAAGTTTTGCACAAATGCATGTACCAATCTATTACCCGAGTCAGTGAAATTCACCCTAAACATCTATATCCCCTTGTACTGATTGCTAACAGGATGGCATTTTGAATCTTCGAAAATTCGAAACACAACCCGATGACATCCTAACTACTAAGCTTATGAAGTTGTTCAAGATCCGAGGGCCTGATAAAGCGGCTGATCCATCTAGGTGTCAGTTGGTATGGATATAACCTTATCGTAACTATTGATGAGACATGCTATATATTGGCAAGTTATTGGTAAACTACTCTATTATGCTCGTGCTGATGAAATTTTTTTTTATGCTGCAGATTCTTGTTCCTGTTCTCGTAGACAGCTGCTGGTTTGTGTACTCCTTCCATGTCTCACAACGCATAGTGCATCTGCTAGACCCTGACCCACAACAAGCAAAGAGCAAAGATATTACAGTTCTAAAGCGCTTGGTATGAGTGTTTATAGGAGTTGTTCATTAATTTTTGTCATACAAATAGTTACTTGACTCTGTTTCATGCAGCAACGTGCCCTCGGACTGATAATGGCAGCTAAATTTGGGATGGAACTTGACTTTGTAACTTTCAAACTCTTAGTTGCTGATGTACCTCATGTGTCACCCGATCGCATGTAAAATATGGGATCTTTCAATACCACCCCGATACCTTACTATTGCAATGTGTACTACAATCACTTTAGTATATTGTCCATATTTCTAAGTCACAATATGTTGATCTGTACAGGTTCGATAGTGGAGTTTTCACGATGACCTTTCTTGAACACTGGAGTGGAAGATTGGCTGTGCGAATTACTGAGGTGTGATCATATTCTATAACTATCTGTTTTTCTACTTGTGGCAATAAAACGGGTAATAAATACCTCAATCCCCGGGTTTACTAATACAAGAGGTGAAATTGTGCAGGAAAATGTTGCGAAATATCGAATTATGTACACCGCGCGACTTTGTAGTTCGGAGCATAATACAAAGTTTCAGGTCACTATTGTCGCCACGGTTGGGAGTAAACAGTAAAAGGTTGCAAGATCATCATAGTTAAGGATGTAAATTCAGGACTATTTTTGTATAGTAGCAAAGGATGTTTTTGAAACAGTAGTATTTCGACCTGGCCATATTAGCGACCAAATTTTTGAATCCCTTTGCTAGTTAAATCTTGTGCCTAGGTGTTTAGTGATGAAGTTGTATGTTTTGGTCGAAGCTATAAAGGTTTTCGTGTGGACTTCAGATGAGTTGCGGCTGCCAAGGTTGCAGCAAGTGCACGCTCGCTCGCTGAATTTTTTTTTTGTTAGGCAATGATCCCAGTTTTCATTTGTTATTTGGAGTGTTAAATATTTTGAAATTGGAAGATGGATCGAAGACTTTGTATATACTTTGTTTGCCACAGGTTCGTGAATGGAGTTTGCGCATAAGAGTTTGCAGAGAAAGTTCTTGCTGCATTTCTTTTTTCTTTTTTCTTTTGCTGTTTAGTTTCTTTTCGCCCCTGATGGTTATCTTGAATGCTTGGCTGCATTCCTGTAACAAGTTCATGTGCATTGGAGTTAGTTTTGATAACTGGAATTCGGCTGACTGGCGAGCTTTTGGCATGATTAAATGTAGAAAGCCACGGCTGGAATATTGCAGAAAACTTGCAGTACTTTTTCCTTTTTCTATTGCTGTTTTGCTGTTTAGTTTTTACCCTTGATGGTCAGCTTCAATTCTTGTTTTAATCCTGCAATGAAGTTGCATGTTTAGTCAATGATTGATAGTTAAAATCATGGCATTTGGTGAACATGTTTGCATGATGAACTGGAAAGAAAGTCTCGGCTGGAATGGTGCAGAAATCTTAAAGAATTGCTGAAACTTTTTTTTGCAGAAGCTTGTTTGTATGTTTTCCCACGTTACTTGCATGGAGTGTGCATGAAAATCTTCTTCATTCTGGCTCTTGCATGCATGATAAGTTTGGTAGGAGTTTGAGGTTGGGTTTTGGTGAGATGGTTGTGTGAATTTGCCGGGCAAAGTTGCGGAAGTTTAAGAGCATAAGAAATGTTGCAGAAACATTCTCTTCGTAGCATTTGCATGCTTTGCATGAAAGTCTTTCTGAAAATTACAGTTTGGTCCCCCAAGTCTCCCCTTGTTCCACTATGACCCAACCAATTGATTAATTTCCTCAATTTGGTCCTTGGCAGCTCTAATTTTACAACTTTTCAATGCTTGTTTGCTTCAATTAACCACCATGCTTTGTTTAAATTGCGCTTAATTCATGATTTTAAGAGCTTTATGATCAAGTGAGTTTGTATTTGCATATTTTCTTTAATTGTCTCAAATTAAATTGGTGCCTTGACCTTTTCTTTATTTTTGGAGGGTAAATAAGTCATTTCACCCCATTAGAGCTCCAAATTAAGGGAGGTACACCCTATCCCTTATTGCTCACTTTATTTGACCCTACGTGCCTACGTGACTTTACATGTTTAAACTGTATGCCCTCTTGAATGTTTTTTATTTATTTGCTTTATTGGCTTTAGTTTTTGTATATTTATTTTAGCTCAATTTCAATCATTTGAAAGGCACTTGAATGCCGAATTTGTAATAGCCAGGTATTTATTTTTATTCCTTCTTATTTCCCCTTTTAGATTGTAGTAGGCTTCCCACCTAAAAATGTAATAGTTAGGGCCTTAATTGCCTTATGTGTTTTGCATGCTTAGGTGCTATGTGTTTAATCGCTTTCCCTAGGTTTTTGCATCTAGATAAGCATGCTTATGTGCTATGTGTTATGTGAAAATACGTGCCTTGTATGTCTACTTGCTTTTATTTATATTTGCTTATATAGATGAATGTACGTCACCGTGGCTAGTCCAATGCTAGTCATGGTCTTCCCCCTCGAACTCTCGCAAGTCCAATGCTTGTGAAAAAGCGTTAGTGAAGGGCTAGTCCAATGCTAGATCCATTAGGGCTGTCCCCGCACTAGCACATACTTGCATGCCTTCATTACATCTTCATTCATTCTTTCCTTTTAGTTTTTGCATTTTTGCATGACCCTTCACTCCCTTTCCCTTACACGTTTAGGATTACATTTTCATTTAGATTAGCTCATTTGCTTGTATAGGTTAGGGAGTCACCCCTTGGATATGGGATATGGACGAGTTTGGCTTTCTAGCCTTAGCACGCTCATATTCCCTCTATAAAAGGGAAAATTGAGTCACGGACATTAGTCCCCTATACCCGTCTTGCTTGCATTCCTCTAGGGTTCATGCATTTCATTTATCCACTATCACATGCACTTTTACTTCATATTCTATCCCTTTTTCCACATTTTCACTTCACACAACTTTTATTTTGCACGTTTTCACTCTGCCACTTACACTTTATATACTATCACGTGCACACACGCATTTCATACTATCACTTTACTCACCTTACTTTGCACATTCATTTGCACACTTCCACTTACACACTATTGTTCTTTTTTATTACTTTTTCACTTCACGCAAACTCATATTTTCACATTGCATACATTCATTCCACTCATTTTTCGTCATTAGCATTATTCGTGACCTCTCCAAAGAGTCATCATTGGGCATCACAATTAATGTGATTGGCACCACTCAAGCTTTGAAGAGAAATTTTGCCCCCCGATGTCCCCCTAGGTCTAGGTCTTGCATTCATATAGTGCATCCAAATGTGATAAATGCTTTGGTTAAAACAAGAAAATCTTTGACCAAATCGCGCAACTAGCCTTGGCTAGGTCGAAGAGGTGCCTTGGATTTTTATCCTTGCCTTCCCCTTCGTCAAATGTGACTCCCGAACCTTTTTCGTTGGTTTACGTAGACTAGGAGTCGTTTAAAAGGGGTTTCTTTCAACCTTTTCCTTTAAAAAATTCATTTTTAGGTGACTTGGTACACCTTAACTCTATACCAAGTGGCGACTCCGATTTTTATTTCAAAAACCATTTTTAAACTATATTTTGGGTCAAATCATCGCATTTTTAAGTCCCATTTAGACCCATATTTTTCTTCATTTTTCTTTGTAAATCAAAATTCACTTTGTTAACCAATTTAATTTATTTTTCTTTAATAAAAAATGGGGTGCGATAGCTGGCGACTCCACTGGGGACTTAGAGAGTCCGAGCAATTTGATTTAGTCGATTATTTTCTTCTTTTAACCTTCTTATATATTACATTTGGATGTTTAGGATTA
>NC_040037.1:28828533-28888564 GCF_003713205.1 Coffea eugenioides
AGTCAATGTAGCTAATTGGGAGAAAGTGGAGTCAAGGGGACTAGATAAACCCTTGCAATTGCAGGGCCATAAATTTCAGCATTCCTTCAATACCTTAAGATTGGGAGGCTGTGACATGATCCTGGGGATGGACTGGCCAGCCAAACATAGCCCTATAGAATTCAATTTCCAGAAACACAGCATGAAAATCTGTAAGGGGAAGCAAGAAGTGGTGTTGCTTGGGAAAGATAACAGCACTGGACTGAGAATGCTTAAAGGGAGTAGGATGGAGAAGTGGTTGAAGAAACAGGCATATGGAGTGATAGCACAATTGGTGGCAGTAGAAGAAGAGAGAGGTTCAGAGCTGATGCCTGCTAAGATCAGTCAGGTGGTGGAGCAGTACAGAGATGTTTTCGAAGAGCCTAAGGGGATGCCCTCAACCAGGAGCCATGATCACCAAATTGTGTTAAAAGAAGGAGCCAGGCCTTTCCAGGTAAGGCCATACAGATGTCCATACGTACAGAAGACAGAGATTGAGAGATTGGTAAAAGAAATGCTGGAAATAGGAATCATACAACCCAGTAGCAGTCCATTTACCTCCCCAGTACTGCTAGTCAAGAAGAAGGATGGGACATGGAGGTTCTGTGTAGATTACAGACAGCTAATGAGTTGACAGTAAAGAACAAATTCCCTATGCCCCTGATTGAACAACTGATAGATGAACTACATGGAGCCAAGTACTACACCAAAATTGACCTGAGAGCAGGATACTTCCAAATCAGAGTCAAGGTGGAAGACATCCCAAAAATAGCTTTCAAAACTCACCAAGGACTCCATGAGTTCAAGGTCATGCCTTTTGGTTTGACCAATGCTCCTGCCACCTTCCAAAACCTAATGAACCAGATCTTTCAGGAGCAGATGAGAAAGCATATCCTGGTATTCTTTGATGACATCCTGGTTTACAGCCCAACCCTGGAGTTGCATGTCAAGCATGTAATTGAAGTACTGAATATCCTAAGGCAGCACCAGCTATATTCTAAGATGAGCAAGTGTTCATTTGCTCAGCTGCAAGTGGAGTATTTGGGGCATATCATATCAGCAGAAGGAGTGCAAGCTGACCCTAAGAAGGTAGAGTGCATGGAGAGGTGGCCCAAACCCAAGAATGTCAAATAGCTGAGGGGGTTCCTGGGGTTGACAGGCTATTACAAAAGGTTTGTCAAAAGGTATGGGGCCATAGCTAAACCTCTAACTAACCTGCTGAAGAAGGACAGTTTTCACTGGGGAGAGGACTCAGAAACAGCTTTCCAGGAGTTGAAGAAGGCCATGATCAGCACTCCTGTATTAGAAGTGCCTGACTTCACCCATCCATTCATCATTGAGACAGATGCATGCTATGATGGCATGGGAGCTGTACTAATGCAAAACAAGAGGCCTATTTCCTATCTCAGTCAGGCATTGGGACAGAAGAACATGGGGCTATCTATATATGAGAAGGAGCTCCTGGCATTAGTGACTGCTGTAACCAAGTGGAGACACTACCTGGAAGGACATCATTTCATCATACACACTGATCATTAGAGTTTAAAATACCTACTGGAGCAAAGGATCACCACCTCCCTCCAATAGAAATGGCTCACCAAACTCTTGGGACTGAGTTACGAAATCCTTTACAAGAAAGGGAAAGACAACATTGCTGCTGATGCTCTATCTAGATAGGGCAGGGAAGAGTCAGGAGAATGCACAGCTATCTCTTGTGCACTACCCACATGGATCAAGGAAGTGGTGGAGAGCTATAAGGAGGATGTGTGGGCTCAAGAGACCATCTCCCAAGTACTACTGGCCCCAACTCAAGTACCAGATTACTCCTATCAGGATTGTGTGCTCAGATACAGGAAGAGGCTGATGGTGGGAGGACAGGGTGACATAAGAAGGAAACTTATCACTGCTCTACAAGACTCCCAAAGGGGAGGACATTCAGGTATTCAGGCCAGCTACATGAGAGTCAAGCAGCTGTTTTACTGGCCAGGGATGTACAAGGAGATCAAACAGTTTGTTCTGGAATGTGACACCTGTAGGAAGTGCAAAGATGAGCATGTAGCTTACCCAGGGCTGCTGCAGCCCCTTCCTATCCCTCAGCATTCCTGGAACCATGTAACCATGGACTTCATTGAAGGATTATCAAAATCAGAAGCGAAGGATACCATAATGGTAATTGTGGACAGATTCACCAAATATGCTATTTCATCAATATTGCATACCCTTTTGATGCACCAAAGGTAGCCAAGCTCTTCATTGATCATGTCAGTAAGCTACATGGAATTGCCCAGAGCATGTTGTCAGATAGGGACAGGATATTTGTCAGTAACTTTTGTGGAGAACTTTTTTTCCATGTTGGGAGCTAGATTGGACTACAGCACAGCATATCACCCATAGACTGAAGGACAGACTGAGAGGGTGAATCAGATGCTAGAGATGTACCTCAGGTGCCTCACTCATCTAGAGCCTAGGAGATGGAACCAGTGGCTATTCTTGGCAGAGTGGTGGTACAATACCACCCACCACACAGCCATACAGATGACTCCATTCGAGGCATTGTATGGTATTCCCCTTCCCCAGCTAGCTCTGGGACCCTACCTGCAAACTAGGATAGCTGCAGTTGGAGACTATGTCAGGGAAAGGCAGCAAATAGATAGCATGCTGAAGCAGAACTTGAAGACGGGTCAAGAAAGGATGAAAAAGTAAGCTGATGAAAGTAGAAGCGAGAGGTAGTTCAGTGAGGGTGATTGGGTGTATCTAAGGTTACAACCATATAGGCAAAGCTCATTGGCTCTCAGAGGGAACACCAAGCTCACAGCTAAGTACTTTGGCCCCTACAAAGTAGAAGAGAAAATTAGGAACGTAGCTTACAGACTGCAGTTGCCTACCACCACAAAGGTTCATCCTGTTTTTCATGTATCACTGCTCAAAAGGAAAATAGGAGGCAAGGTCACCCCTACACTCCAGCTGACTAAAATTGATGAGAAGAGACACTGGAAGGTTGAGCCAGTAGCTGTGCTTGACAGAAGAATAGTGAAAAGAGGAAATGCTGCTGCAGTACAATGGTTGATCCACTAGTGGGGTACAGATCCTGTAGAAGCTACATGGGAGAATGCTGAGGCGATTGAAGGACAGTTCCCCAGATTCCAATCTTGAGGTCAAGATTGTTCTCCAGGGGAAGGTATTGTCATGAAGTCAGAAGTAAGAAGGAAAAAAACGTGGAGGGCAAAGAAGGGAAGCGTGAGTTATTGTCATGAAGTTAGAAGGAAGAAGGAAGAAGGCGTGGAGGGCAAAGAAGGGAAGGCGTGAGTCTAGAAGGAAGTCAACTGGAAAAAGGCACAAGGAGGGTGAAGGCACGAAGAATGTGTGAAGAAAATGTGATAAGGGCAGCTTTGGCAGAGGAAGGCGCGGTTATGAAACCACGCCTTTTCTGGGTTCATACGTTTCTACTGAAGCTGGGAACTAGGCCAACTGAAAAGATTCTCTCGGACACGTGTCACTCACCCATTAGCTATTGAATTAGTTAGTTAGATTGATAGCTCTATAGAAGAATTAGATCATGTAATATTTATTCAACTTTTTAGCTGAAATCTTGCTGCTGTAATCAAAGAGAATATCCTCTTTGTACTTTTTCTTCCCCTTCAAGTTTCCTGCATTCTGTTTCCTCTTTTTGTATCTTTCCCGCCAATTCTATTTCTGTGTTTTTGAATTAAGAAGTTGATTAATGCAAAGAAGGTGTTTGCTTGCAATTCCTTGATTTTGCAAATTTCACTGAATTCATTCCCAAAGCTCAATTATTCCATTTCCTGTAATAATTCCGGTTCTGTACCACAACACAGACCTCCTATGGAGATGATTAGGAATTTTTAGTCATTGGGCCTTAAGGGCCATTGTTTAGTTGGTCTATTGGATATTCTTATGCGGCCATCTACGGAGGAAGATTATACAAAGTTATTCATGCGGCGCACTTGGTTGATTTAGTGTGTCCCGATGGTGATTTCGAAATAGGCTCTCGACTTTATGACGCATCAGGAATCAACAATTGTTCCGGTTTGGGTGTCCTTTCCAGCATTGCCGCTATCTTTGTTTAACAAGAAGTATATTAGTAAATTGGCATCGTTGTTGGGAAGATCATTGAGAGTGGACTCTACAACTCTGAAGCTTAAAAGGCCATCTGTTGCTCAAGTTATGATTAAGATGGACATTGCACATCAGCCTCCCAAGCGTATCTGGATTGGAGATGATTAGGAGGGTTTTTGATAGTCTATCGAATATGAGAAATGGCCTAAATTTTGTTCTTATTGCGAGCATATTGGTCCCTTGGACAATGAATGTTTTTGAAAAAATCTAGAATTGAAATCAGTGAATGGTGGCACTCTGTCAAGCAAGAAGCAAAAGAAGACAAAGCAGATTTTTTTACCTAAGAGCCATGACAAAAGGAATGACGTTCAGCTTGGGTTCAGTGTACATGCTAATGAAGCTATTGCAAATCAAATTGTTTATCACCAGGTAACCAATGATGCCTTGGTGTCTGGTGAGATTGCATTGAATGGTTTAGTAGCAGGTACTACAAGTAGGAGTGAGGATCAAGCTTAGTCATTGTCTAAGTCAGTGGCGCGGGATATGATCACAGTTGCTGGTGGGAAGGCATAAACTAATCAGAATTCAAAATTTAAAGGAACATGGGATGGTGTGGAGATGTTGGATGTAGTTGCGATTGAAAGTGGTTCCAGTGGTAAAAACCAAAAGTTGGTTCGTAGTAGTTCGACCATTGTGATGAGCGAGGAGGTCGTGCGCACTGGTGAAGAGACGGTTGTAGATTTTGAAGTAGGCATTGATGATCCTGATGCTGCAACAAACTCGTTTGTAGCTTTGGGGAGTATAGCAGACATGGAGATGCATGAGCTTGGAGTGATTCGGATGAGGGCTACTGCTCTTGGGTCTCCCCTTTCTTCACCACGAGCAACAAAGAAACAGCCTGGACGACGGTGTTCTATTGGGAACTCGACTGAGATTTTGGTGTCGATTGAGTAGTTAAAGGAGTTTGAACAAATGATTCACCAAAGAATGCAAAGATGCAAGTTGCGAGATGTTAAGGCTCATTGATCTATTGTTGCTGGTGACATTCACTTGGAGCACAACTTAGATGAACCCCAAGTTTAGTCGGTTGTTAAAAAGAAGGTTGGACGTCCAACTAAGCAATCACAAAAATAGGTTCCTGCCCATTCTCAAACTCAATATTCTTTGAGGTATTATGATAAATCCCATTAACACAATTGTTTGGAACATTAGAGGTGCGTCTCGTAGAGGTTCACTTCGGTATTTAAATAAATTGTGTATGGTAAATTCTGTTCGGCTCTTAGTTTTACTTGAGCCAATGTCGGAAGTGGCTGAATTAGAAGTGGTTCGATGATTGTTAAGGTTTGATAAGGCGTTGGTATTTTTGGATGGAAAAATATGGGTGTTTTGGTACAATGACCTAACCATAAATTTTTGGGAAATGGCTGAGCAGCTACTTCACATGAAAATATTTTTTCGACCAGGCTTTGCAATCAATTTTTAGCAATTTATGCAAGATGTACTGGGGTAGGTGGACGGGAGCTGTGGTTCACAATGAAGGAATTTAATACGGCAATATTCAACTGTGGCCTATCAGGCATTCCATTTGATGGATCATTGTTTACATGGACAAATGGAAGGGTTTGGCAATGGTTGGATAGAGTGTTGATGAATAATGCATGGACAGAGGCATATGAGTTTTCTCATGTTTCGCATTTGGTCAAAGGGCAGTCGGATCATGCATTGTTATTAATCAAGTGTCGAAATGGAGGATAGTGTAAATCATCTTTTAAGTTTTTGAATGTTTGGTGAAAACATCCTAGATTTTTGGATGTGGTTCAAGAGGATTGGGTGGTGCAGGTGATAGGCAAGGGTATGGTTAAATTTTACAATAAATTGAAGGAGGTTAATGAGTGTTTACAATGATGGAATGTTCAGGTGTTCGGTAATATCTTTTCAAAGGTGAAAAAGGCTGAGGAACTAATGAAGCAAAAAAAGGAACAATATGACACTGCACGTGATGTCTCATCTAGAAGTGCTTAAGAAGAGGCGAAGGCTGTGTATGCGAAGAACCTGGCGGATGAGTGCGAGTATTAGAGACAAAAAGTGGGAATTAAATGGTTGCAAGTCAGGGATGCGAACACGGCTTATTTCCATTCATGGTGTCAGCAGCAGAGAAATTTTAATTATGTAGCTAGAATTAAATATGCTATGGGTAATTGGTTTGAGGCCATTGACGATATTAAGAGGTCGACTGTTGAATTTTTCATCTCTTTTTTTATCTGAATGGGACGGGAGACAATTGCCAACTTTATCATTTCCTTTGGCCACGACTATCTGAGGCAGATAATATGGCTTTATTAGCTCTGCTTGACACGAAGGAACTTAAAATAGTGGTGTTTTCGTTGAGTGCTGATAGTGCGGCCATGCCTAATGGTTTTGGTGCTAGTTTTTACCAGTCATGTTGGGACATCATTAAGAGTGATTTGTTAGAGGCAGTGCATGCTTTTTTCCAAGGGATGCAACTACCGAGGAGCTATACAAGCACTTCTATTATGTTGTTGCCTAAGATTGATGGGGCTACTTAGTGGAAGGATTGTAGACCAATAAGATTGTGCAATGTTAATTCTAAAATTGGTTCTTAAATTTTATCTAATAAGTTGGGAAGACTATTGCCTCATTTGATCTCGTCTTGGCAAGTAGGATTCATCCTGGGGAAAGCTATTACAGAGAATACCTTGATTGCTCAGGAAATGGTTCAGGATTTGGATAAGTGATTATGATCAGGTAGAGTGGTCGTTCATTTTATTTATGCTTTGTAACTTTGGTTTTCATGAGCAAGCGGTTGATCTTTTGGTTCGAATTGTGTCAAGTAATTGGTTTTCGGTCTTGGTAAATGGGGACCTGTTAGGTTTCTTCAAATCATCTCAGGGAATGAGACAGGGGGATCCGTTGTCACCAGCTTTGTTCGTACTTGTTGCAGAATATCTTGGTCATGGTATACAGCATACTCTTGCACTCAAGGCAAACTGATTTTTTGTAATTGCATGCATTAAAGTACCATAGCTTTTGTGACGGTCCTACCTCCCCCTAGGGTGAACCCAAGCGTTTGGCGGACTGCCTGCCTAGCTCTTGCCAGGACTCACTACATTCACTCAATCAATTTTCAAAATCACTATTCAAACCTTCATATGAACACTGGAGTTCTACAATGCAACTAATAATTCAAGCTTAATTACAAACTAAAAGTAAAATATAAGATGCATATCAAATATCCAAAGTACATTCTATCTACCAAAGGCACAAGTATGAGAGGGTTATACACATTAGTTCATGCTTAGTTGCTCAGGATCACCACTCCTATAAGGAAAACAAACTAAAGGAATGAGCTAAAAGCCCAGTGAGGTTCCCAAACAAGCATTCAAGCAATAAATCATTGATATATTATATTTAACACTTCACACACTTTGTACAGTAATAAGCAGTCATTCAAGAAGCAAATATTCAATCATTGAAAAGATACATGCTCATTAGGAGCCCATTCATTCAGTTGCTGTCCATTTCTCCTTATACCTCCAACATTTGAAAATATTTGAAAGTGAAAACTCATTCAGTGATCATTTCATTTAGTTAATCGTTCAGTCATTCATTTCAATCATTGCATTTCATTCACTGGCCAGTACTCCACCCAACTTCATGGTCATACTCGAGTATACCAATACTGTCCCAGGGTCACCAGCCTGTCGACCGAGTCTGCTTCTGACTCGAGTCAACTGGCAACGAAGGGCAAATGCCCAATTCAACCAATGCGGTATAGTATAGTACCGCATGACTTATATTCATACACAAGTAATGTTCAATCATTTGATCATTGAAAATCCACTTTCACTTAGGTCACGTGCGATAAAATACACACTCATCAATTGAAAATCCATTTAGTAATCATTGGAAAGTATTTAATACTCAAACAAACATACACAACATTCCACATAGTCATTTCACTTAGGTCACGTGCGATAAAATACACACTCATCAATTGAAAATCCATTTAGTAATCATTGGAAAGTATTTAATACTCAAACAAACATACACAACATTCCACATAGTCATTTAAAACACAAACATGCAAGAAACACTTACCACTTGATCACAATCATTTCACTTCAACCTTGGTTCCTCCTCTTGGACAGGCTCAAATCTTGTGGTTAAGTAATCCATTAAGAGTGTAGCCACTTAAAGCCAAGGTGATGAGAAAACACAAAATTCAAAACTTCACTTAGCAACCATAGAAACTACAGGTTCACCCAAAGAAAGTTAGGTTTAAAACCTAAAAATTGTTCCCAAAGTTTTCCAAGTCCCACTCAATTCATTTGATAAAATTCCCAACTTTGGTGACATTCTTTGAAGAGGTATAGCTTGAGTCCCAGAGGTCAAAAAATCACAAAACTTACACCATTGAAAAATAGACTCGAAGCATTAACAGGCTTTAGAAGACATCTTCATGAAATTCAACTCATAAATTAGTCAAATTTCAGTTCAAAACTCACAGCTATCACATGTGCAAAAACAGAACAATCGTGATTTTCAAGAAACTTTGCAGATTTTTAGGTATTTATAGAAGTTGAACCAAACCCTGAATTTTATACCATTGGAAGCTCTATGAGTCTAGTTTCAAACGCAACAAACGGAACTCAATTCTAACTTTTCTATACAAAGTTATAGCAAATTTTCCAAAACTGCGAAGAGCTTCCTGCGAAAATTTCCAGCAAGCAAATAGTTTGGAAAGCTAGGGTTTTTTTTCCCTTTTAAACCTCTTTGTTTTGGCTCAAAATCAACATACATATGAAGAGCAAGGTTTTAACAAATATCTTGAACAAGAGTATGTCAAAATCATCACAAAAATTTCTGAAAAGGAAGTTGAAATTCCCTCTATCCCTCTCGGCCAGCCATAACAGAAATTTTCCAGTAAAATTCTCCATCAAAAATTTCAACTTTCGTACTTATTTTCATGGCAAATGCACAGTATTATATAACTAACATGTCATGAGGCTTATGACATACATTCTTGGCAAGAAAATTCATCACAAATTCACATATATAAAATTCACATATCAGAGCTTAAAATTTCATATCAAAGCTAGAGCATCTCTTATCAAAGTTGGAAATTCATCTCAAAGCTAAAAATTGAACATTAAAGTTGGAAATTAACCAAACCCTAGCAAAACCATGAAATTACCATAAACATGCTTCCTTTAACTTCAATCATAACATATCTTGCATAAATCTCAAGAAACAAGTAAAAAGAGATGTTATCTGGGAATTTTACCTCAAAACCCCAAGATGACAAGCAACTCAAGAGTTTTCTTCTTCAAATAACTCCACCAAAAGCTCACCTCCAAGCTTAACTCAAGGTTTATCAGAGTGGATTAAGGTTGGTCTTTGGATTTCTCAAGAAATCAAGGTGAAATTTGGAGTGTTTTCTCTCTTATTTCCTCTCCAAGGTTCGGCCATAAGGAAGGAGAAATGGAGGAAATTTTTGGTCAATTGCAAGATAAAGACTAGAAGAAGTCTTAGTCAAAGAAAGCTTCCAACGTTGACACTTGTCGTCTCTTGGCTCCATTCCTATCTCTTTGTTTTTCTTAGCCTCTAATTGCTAGTTTATGCTCATCTAATACACTCTTAACACTTCAAATCACATCATCCCTCTTGTACTACAATCTTTCTTGTTCATCAACTATAATGCGCACATCTCACTAGTCAATCGAACTATCCTAATACTCTACGAAACTTAACATATATCAAAATTATAAAAAGGAAAAGAGAAAAATCTTGACTTAACCTTTAAAATCACCATGAAATTTAAGCTAGTAAAGCAAAATAAAAGAAAATATAAACTAAATTTTTTCAAAATTAAGAGAAAATATAAAATAATTTTCGAGTTCTCACACCTTACCTTTGCATATGACATATTGATTTTTCCTATATGCTTACAGGATTGCTTGAATGCTATTAAGGATTTCTTATCGGAGTATCAGACAGTTTCTAGTCAACGAGTAAATGTAAACAAGAGTTCATTCTTTACTTCCTCATGGGCAAACACTGATCATGTGCAGTTGGTGTCCTTTGTTTTGGGATTTCAAAAACAAGAATTCCCTTTTACGTATTTTCGGGCTCCAATTTATAAGGTACAGTTGGGATACGTATTGTTTGATGGTATTGTTGCTAAGATGAGGTCGAGGTTGATGCACTAGAGTACAAAATTGCTTTTTGCTGGGGATAATTTAGTTTTAATTCACCATGTCTTATCATCCTTACCAATGTACTTACTTCAAGTGCTAAACCCACCAAAGCCGTGTTGGGTTGGTTGGGAAGGATCTGTAATGTGTTTTTATGGGATTAAGGTTTAGAAAATAGGCGTATTCATTGGTCTTCTTGGGATAAGGTTTGTTTCCCGGTGGAGGAGGGTGGCCTTGGTTTTCGATTGTTCGTGGACATGTCTAGGGCATTTTCATCCAAGTTTTGGTGGAAGCTTCGGCTTAATGATTCTACATGGGCAGAGTTTATGCATGAAAAATACATTAAAGGTCTTCATCTAGCAGCAGTTTCCTTTTCCTGACCCACAACATGATGGAGACGCCTTGAGGAGGTTCGGCCGTTGGTTGAGCCAAATATTCGACAGTCACTGGGAGAAGGATTAGTGGATTTTTGGAAAGATAGGTGGTTATATGATGAGCCATTGTGTACTATTTTGGGTCGGCTAGATGTGCCTCATTTCTTGGTGTCCGAGTTTTTTGCAGGGGATGTTTGGAATGAACAACGACTTACGCAATGGGTCCCGGTTCATATGGTTCATGCTATCAAGAATGTTTGCTTTCAAATAGATTAGAACGACAAGATGGTATGGTTTCCTTTGCAGACTGGTTCTTTTTCATTTAAATCTGCTTGGAAGTTGTTGCGCAAAAAGAGGAATTTGTCACTTATGGATTCTTTGCTTTGGAGCTCACTTTTACCATTGAAAATGTCCTTTTTTTGCTTGGCTGCTAGTGTATAATTTTCTTCCTTTAGATGTTAGTTTACATTCATGGGGGTTGAACATTCCTTCAAGGTGTGATTGTTGTCATCGTGCAGAGGAAATAGCTTTGCATGTGTTTTTAGACTGGCAAGTTCCAAGGGAAGTTTGGAACATGTTCTCAAGTAAATTTGGGTTTTCTTTGCAAAGATGCTCAAATTTGGCATCATTGTTTGTCTACTGGTATTATTCGACACCAAATACTTCAAGGAGCCATATTCATGTTTTCTTGCCAGTAGTGGTTTGCTGGTTTCTCTGGTTAGCCTGGAATCGGGCCTAATTTTAGAATGTTTCCTAGGGCGCGGGCAGGGTGATCTTGTAGGTTGATTGTTTTTCGAGCAGCTTGGAGTTTCGCACATGTTTCGTAAATCGCACTTTAGAGGTGATTTGGATTGTTGTTTGCTAAAATTTGTTAAATTCTCTCCCAAGAATTTCTCATGTAGTGTGGTGGCTTGGGAAAAACCTCTTCAAGGAGGATAGAAGCTTAATTCTGATGCTAGCGTTAGACAAGTTAAGGCATCGGGTAGAGGTTTGGTGTGGGATTACCATGGGAGGTTGTTTTTCACATATTATAAGGAGTTTGGGGAATGTGATGTATTGATGGCGGAAAGCTTGTCTTTATTATTTGATCTTCAGCTCTATCAGTGAAAAGGTGTTTGTTCGTTGCTTGTTGAAATGGATTCTCAGGTTTTGGTTAGATTGACATGCTTTGAGGCACTTGCTAAATGGCCTTTGTGTAATGTTTTAAGAAAAATTAGAAGGTTATTACAAGATTTTTCGGCATCTCTACTGTATATTTTTCGAGAAGCAAATTCTTTAGCGGATTGATTAGCGGCTATTGGGGCATCTAGTGAGATTGTATATGATCATATGTAGCAATTGCCTTCTTTAGTTCAAGCCACTATAGTTCTTGATTCACAAGGCCTGCCATGTGTGCTCACGATAGTATCTCTTGGGTAATTTTGGCTGAGGTTAGGTTTGGTCCCCTTCAGCTTTTGTAAAGTTTCCAAGTTTATGAATAAATTAGGGTCTGGCAACCCAGCCCCATAAAAGGGGGTCACGTCAAAAAAAACATGGACTACATCGTAAGAATAGGGTCAAATTGTTGAGCATCACATGACATTTTGACTTGCAAGAATGGTTAGTGAAACAAAACGAAAGAATTCCTCATAGTACACAAGCCCACGTGTATCCACTCACTCTCATGTCTACACTCAAGTGCTTCTATCACTCAAATAATCTCTCCAAGTATATTCTCAAGGCCTTGATTGCCTCTCTCAAAGAAATTAGAGTTTCCTCAAAGGTTATCAACTAAGCTCAACAATCGAGTTGCTTGAGTGCAGCAATTGAGGATTTATAGGACGGCACAAGGAACAATACTAAACTGGAGTTTTTAGAAGTAAATAACTGGAATTTAAGCACAAAAATATTCTAGAAAACTACTGGAAATAGGCTAAAATTAACGACTTGAATAAACAAAAAGAAAACAGTGCAAGAAAGAAATGAAAGGAAATACCCGACACTAGTTTAGGACTTAGCGACTAGAAAATTGACAACGGGCTGGAAATCTGGATAATTTCTGGAAATTAACCCCTTTTCCCAGTGAAACAAGGACTAAATAAATTGTAATTGGCAGTTTCCAAAAGAATTTTGGCCAAAAACAAATCGGATTCGAAAGCTGGAGGAATCCAATTGTGATTTGGAAGGATAACTGGTGGCTGTATTTTTTTCTTGTCCAACAGATTTTTAAACTTCCAAAAACACAGCCAGCACCTATTTAAGGTTGCTTTGAAGATCAAATTCATGGTTGGAATTCTTTTCAATTAACAGCCAAGAACTTGTTGCAGACAACTTGGGTTTTCTTTTGGATAGCTTTGGAAAGTTGATGTTGTTTGAAATAATGGTCCAAAAACCCCAGAAAACCTTCAAGAATTCCCATGATTTTCAACATGTTAGCTCAAGGATTCAAGAATTGGAGGAGGGTTTCAAGAAAATTTGCCAAAACAGTCCAATGTTTCAAGAGTTTCAAGAACACTTCTAGGGTTTTTTTTCAAGAACTTCAAGAATCGCGTTTTAGGGTTTCAAGAACTTCAAGATTGTTTCTTCAACCAATGAAGAACTTCAAGAAATCAAAGTTTGATTCAAGAATTTCAAGAAAAAGGAATGAGCAGTACACTTTTCCTAGACACATGACACAATTCGCCAAGAAACTCTAACATTGATGTCAGATTTCTTCAAGACACAAATGGACTGATTTTTTTTTATTGAACAAGACACAAAAACACACAAGAAAGATAACACACAAATAGAAATTTTTTTATGAACAGTAACTTTAGATGAACATTACCCACAGATGAACAATAATGACAATGAACAGTAGTATCGATGAATAGTAACTTTTTTTTTGGACTCAAAGCACAAAACCCTAGAAACTCTAAAATAAGAAGGAAGACACAAACAAGAAAACTAAAAGGGATATAACTTGGAAATCATCAACTAGCTTTGATACCAATTGATACGAATCCCATGATATGATGAAACTCGCATCAACAAGTCCTAGATCTTTGATGATCGAAGTAGGTTTAGGCTGCGGAAATTCCTACATAGACCTATCTAATCCTCATAGTTGTGAATTAGTGAATCCTAAGATGGTAGAAAGCGCCACAATCAAATGCGGTTTTTAATTGATAAGCTAAAACCGAACACTAAAGAGATAACCTCTAATGTATTCAAAGGTGTTCAAAGAGCCAAGAGAGAGTTTTCTCACTTGTATAAATGCTAGAAATTTTTGTCTTCTATTATTAATGAAAGAAATAAGGTCCTTCTATAAGACTTACAAGACTCAATCCAAGTGAATAACAATTTTTCCTAACAACTAAAGGACTTCAATAAATGACTAATTAACTAAGCAAATGGCCCACAAACATACTTATTTTATTGGCCAAATTTGACTTACAAAATAACCAACTAAAATAGCTAAAACAATGACTAAAAATAAATGCAAACAAATGATTCCAAACTAAACTTGATCCATCTCTTTAGCCCCTTTAAATGCTTTTGAAACACCAATGGCAACTTGGACAATTTGAACCACAGTGAAAAAGTAACTCCACACTTTGATAGTCTCAGTGCTTACATCAGATTTTGAATGCACTCTCAAAGGAGTGAAAAACAAAAGCAATTACAATTGAAGAGGCTAAGGATTCAAATTCCATACCTATTGAGTCTCTTGTCCACTCTCTAACATTTTATCATGAATTGAAATTGAAACCTAAGACTCATGATGAAGAAGAAGCAAGAGCAAGGAGCAAAAATTCCACTCAAAGATGTTTTCTTAATTGATTTTGATGAAGAAGATCTTGAAGAGGAAGACCTAGCTCTTATCACTTAGGGCAGAAAAAAAATTCTTTGTCAATAGAAAAAGAGTGAGAACAGCAGGTCCTGATAACTCAAACAACAACCAAGTCTCAACCTTATTCAAGGGAAAGGACGATCAAGAAAGGACAAAGAAGCAAAATGATAACTACTTTGAATGTAGTAAGTCAAGGCATTACACAAATGAATGCCCAAACAAGAAGAAAAGAGAACGCAAAGGAGAAAGAAAATAACATTTCATCAACTATCAAATTTCTTGCCATGATTACAACTTTGAAGGTGAAGCTGAAGAGAAAAATGAAACTGTACAAATAGCTTTTTATGGCTAGTGGTGGAAAATGAGCTAACAACAAGTTACAATGCTTGTGATGATTTAGATGAGAATGATATTGATGATGTTGAATCACTAATGTTGAAAATGCATGACAACCTGGAAGAATCACATGCTAGAAATGTGGAGTTAAAACTCAAGATTACTATTTAAATGAATGAGTACTCTAAACTGTTTAGAAAATGAGTCTCAAAAAGAGATGTTTCATGAAAGATATGAATAGAAAGCTGAATCAAAGGGATGAATTGAATAGAAAGCTAAATCAAAGGAAATGTTTTATGAAAGATAAAAAAAAAGGGATAGAATGAGTTGAAGAGAAAGATGGATGATTTAAATATGTTTTTACAAGATAAGAAACAAACTGTTTTGATAAAAAGATAGTAGAAAAATTCACTTGTTAACAAAAATTTTACTACTTTTAAAAAAGATGGAATATGCTACATTAGATCTCATGTTAGAAATTCAAATGTAATATACAACTTTTGTTGTCAAAATGGCCATGTCAAGAAGGAATGGTATGTTAGAAGAAATATTCAGTGTTGAAAACTCCTACTAATCCTCTTGGACACAAAAGAGCATGGATATTGAAAGTTATTTTCAAATTTTTTGTGCAAGTTTGGTTAAATATCACTAACAAAGCATCCAAATGATTCATTGATAGACAAACAACTGGAGACGCATCACTCTTTATCAAGCTAAAACCAAAAAGTAGTGGCAAAGTTACATTTGGTGGTGATATGAAGGCAAAATCAATTGGTATAGGTGATGTTGGTAAGAATGGTAAAACTTTTATTCAAAATGTGCTTTTGATTGATGGCTTAAACTATAATTTGTTGAGTGTTATTCAACTATGTGACAAGGAACAATATCTTTCCTTAAAAGCATGAATGTTGATACTTAATACTAACTTTAATATTGTGTTTAGAGGAAATATATATCATGAAAAACTTGATCACAACAATGTTAGATGCTTGAGTATTACAAAAGATGATCCTTGGTTTTGGCATAGAAAACTTCGTCATTTTAATATGAATTTGCTCAATGAATTATTTAAGAAAGAACTGGTTAAAGATATGCCTAGAATCAAGTTTGAAAAGGATAGAATTTGTAATAAATATCAATTTGAAAAACACACCAAAACAACTTTTAAATCAAAAAACTATATGTCTACCTCAAGATCTTTAGAATTCTTACGCATAAACATGTTTGGACCAACTAAAGTTGCTAGTTTGGATAAAAAAATATACGCATTTGTGATTGTTGATGATTACTTTAGGTATACATGGATATTTTTTCTTGCTAACAAGGATGAAACCTTCAAAAATTATATTTCATTGTTTTCTAAAGTTTGAAATTTGTTGAATCTCAATATTGTTAAGATTAGAAGTGACAATAGTTTGGAATTTAAAATTTGTGCCTTTCTTGAATTTTGTGATCACAATTGTATGTCACATAAATTTTCTGTCATAAAAGTGCCATAGCAAAATGAAATTGTTAAAAGGAAAAATCAGACTTTTCAAAAAATGGCCAGAATTATGATTAATAAATGTGACTTGCCAAAGTATTTCTAAGTTGAAGCTATAATTATAGCATGCTACGTGATAAATAAAGTTCTTTTGAGATCTTTGTTGAACAAAATATCTTATGAACTTTATTTGTTAAGAAGCCAATTGTTGGTTATTTCAAAATTTTTTGCTACAACTGTCTCATTTTGAACATCAAGGAACATCTTGGTAAGTTTGACAATTAAGTTATGCTTTTTCAAAGAATGTCACCAAAGTTTTTTCACGTGCATGGCTAGGGTTGCTGCCTAGGGCTGCCGTCACCAACTCTAGGGTTACTAGGAACTTCCAGGCTGCTCCACGGGCATGGCTGCCCTTCAACCTTTGGTTGAGGGGCAAGCGGTATCTCCGACTAGTAAGAAATCGTTTTCCCAACTGTTTACACAGCAGGCAATTCCACAAATTCAGATTCGACCAACATCCACATACAAAGGGAAGGCTACTGTTGTGTTCTCAAAGGAAGATGCCGACAGATTGGCAGCCCCTATCGCCTAGCTCTCGTGGGAAAGTTTTCCCATGGTTGTCCGCCATTGGAGAAGATCAGAAAATTCTTCACTTCCCTTAACCTGCGCGACCAAATCAAATCACTGTCGGTCTTTTGGACTACAAACACATCCCCCTACGATGCACTTCACAAGCTGATTTTAACCGAATCTGGACGAGAGGAGTTTGGTAGCTGGGCAACTATCCCATACGCATGTTCTGCTGGACCAGGGACTTCCATGTTTATAGGGAGTCTTCTTTGGTTCCTGTTTGGGTATAATTACCAGCACTGCCAATCCACTTCCATGATAAGCACTCTCTGTTCTCAATTCTGTCTCCCATAAGGAAGCCCCTATTTTTAGATACAGCGACTACGGCAGGAACAAGGCCAAATGTGGCCAGGGAATGTGTGGAAATAGACTTGCTGAAAACACAATGTGTAAGGGTGTGGGTGGTGGTGGAGGGAGAAGCTGGGTTCTGGCAGAAGGTTGTAATGTACGATGTGTCGAGGTACTGTTCGTCCTGCTGGAGGCTGGGTCATCGGAGGGTGAGTGTAGGCGAAATGACAACGAGATAGAGATGGCCAAGCCACAAACGAAGACTACTACTGTAGCTCAGGGTCGACACATCACAAAGCTGGGCTGTTTGGCGGAGGAGAGCACGAAGATGAACACGGATAGTGAAACATCAAAACAGCAGTGCCAAGACTCTAATGTGCATCTTGGCGAGTGCAATGCTAATCCTAGTGTAACTTGTACCCAACCCGGATCCGCGAGAGGTCCGCAGTCTCGGTCGGAGACTCCAGCATGGCTGAAGCGAAAGAGACTGGGGACGGGCAATCTATCTTGCTGAGGCATGCTAAGTGTTCTCAGGAAAGGTTGCTCCCAGTGGTGCCTACACGTAGCGTAGAGACGACAGTCCCAAACATCATGGAAGAGGTTCCAGCAAGGAGAGAGGGAGAAAAGGTTGCGGAGGCTTCTGGCAGCGAAAAAGGGCAATGATGTAAGGTTGTGGTGGGGAGTTTGGAGACGGAGTTGGTTCCCTACCCCACACATATTCTAGACAGCTTGCGGGTTAATGAAGAGGGGGGGCTGATGACACTGGAAGGAGTTTGTTTGAGCTGCAATCTAGCACTGGTAACCTATCATCGAGGGCAAGGAGTGTGTACATAGCTCAGATCGACTATACTTTGGAAGCTCTAAACATCGAGCAGCCAAGGGCTGATGGGTTTGGCACTAAGCACAGGAAAGTAAGAGGATTAAGGGCGACCTTCCCGTCGGACAGGCAACTTCGCTCATCATCAACATATTCTCACAATGCTTACCAATTGTTATCTCATGATTACAACCTTTTTTGGAACATTAGAGAGGTTGCAAGACCCCCCCAACCTCAAGAGGTTAGTGAAACTATTACGAATGCATGATGTAAAATTTGCTGCAATATGTGAACCAAAGGCAGATGTCTCACAGATTGAGTCCATTAGATTACGGCTTTCGTTTGACGCTGTAGAGGTTAACACGTCAGGCGATATATGGGTTTTCTATAGTTTACCATTTATGTGCTCCGCGTTAGGTCGATCTTCCAAACATATTTCCCTTCTAGTTCATCACTCTTGGCTACCAGGAAATTTAGTTGTCTCATTTGCCTATGCGAGCTGCTCGAGGGAGGAGAGACGGATACTATGGCATGCTTTGTTGGCTGACAAGCCAACTTTGATACCTTGGTGCATGTGTGGAGAATTTAATGTGATTATGGAGCCACAGGAGAAGAGAGGAGGGCACCCATTTGGCAACACTGAGGGACAAGAGCTTTTGTCAGTTATGGAGGAGGCCGTAGTATTTGATGCGGGTTTCTCAGGATCAAGCTTCACATGGACTAACAATAGAAGGGGTCGAGCAAGAATTTGGAAGAGATTGGATAGACTCTTGATCAATGAAGAATGTGCGACGTTGTCATCGTCCATTTCAGTAACTCATCTGGCGAGGCACCCTTCGGATCATGCTCCACTAAAAATTTCATATAAGTCCCACTTGGATGATAAGCCACGACAGTTTCGGTTTTTAAATGTCTGGACTTCCACCCGGTCTTTATTGGAAGTGATTCAAAATGTGTGGAAGCAGGATGTGAGTGGACCCCCATTGCGGATCTTATGTTACAAGCTATTGGCGACCAAACGAGCGATTCAAGAGTGGAACAAAAACTCATTTGGGAATGTGTTTGATGCTATTCGCGCAGCAGAGGAGAATGTACTCCGTGCGGAATCACGAGTAGAGCATGAGGACTCGGAGGAGACGCAGATAGAGCTGAACAAATCTCAAGCAGAGCTATGTCATGCTCTTTTGATTGAAGAGTAGTTTTGGAGCTAGAAGGCTCGGGTAAAATGGCTACGGACCGGGGATAGCAACTCGAAGTTTTTCCATACAACGGTCAAGCAGCAGAGGGTGCAAGGGGCGATTCATCGTGTAAGGAATATGAATGGGGACTGGGTGGAGGATGACAAGGGCATTGCAACTACAGCTATCAGTTACTTCTCAGATTTGTTCTCAGCTTCCGGTAGAGCAGAGTCGGGGATGCTGCATCTTATTTCGAGTCTCATCACATGGGAGGATAATGTGGCCCTGGAGAGGTATCCTTCAATGGAGGAGGTAAAACGAGCGGTTTTCGGGATGGACGGGGACAGTGCGGCTGGTCCAGAGATGGTTTTACTGGTAAGTTCTTTACTTTCGCATGGGACATTTTGGCTCAGGATGTTTACAATCGGGTACTGAGTTTCTTCTGTGGGGCCAAGATACCCCGTTTTATGACCTCTACATCCATCATCCTCATTCCAAAGGTCTCGAACCCTCAGGACTTTTCCCAGTTCCGTCCGATTAGTTTGTGTAATTGTTTCAATAAAGTTCTATCTCGCATCCTAGCGGATAGAGTGGCAATTTTTCTTCCCAGAATTGCGTCCCCCCAACAAACTGGATTTATTAAGGGTCGAAATATCACAGAAAATTTCTTGTTGGCCCAAGAGATTATCACGGGTATTGGAAAAAAGACTAGAGGAGGCAATGTTGCACTCAAACTGGATATGTCAAAGGCCTATGACCGGGTTGACTAGATTTTTCTTGTCACTGTCCTGCGTAAGTTTGGTTTTGGGGAACATTTTATTGACATGGTGTGGCACCTAGTGTCGAACATCTGGTTTTCAGTTCTTATTAATGGATCGCCACATGGATTTTTTAAATCTAGTAGAAGTTTGCGGCAGGGGGATCCCCTTTCTCCTTCACTGTTTGTAATTGGGGCTGAGGTCCTGTCACGAGGCCTTAATAACCTGACTACGCAGCCTGGATTTAGGGGATTCAGCATTCCGAGAGGCTGTCCGCCTGTCACCCACTTAGCGTAGGTGATGACCAAGAGGATGCATCACTAAAAGACCTTTCAAAAGATTGGAAGTTTGTTCAAAACCATCCAAAAGAGTTGATTATAGGTAATCCATCAGAGAGGGTAAAATCTCAATCTTCTCATAAATCTTTGATTGATAATTTTGCATTACTATCTCAACTTGAGCCTAAGAGTGTAAATGAGGATTCAAAGGATCATATTTGGATTATAGCAGCTATGAAAAATGAATTAGCTCAATCTGACAAAAACAAAGTATGGATTTTAGTTGAATGGCCACTAAATCACTTGGTAATTGGTACTAAATAGGCTTCTAGAAACAAATTAAATGACAAAGGTGAAATCATTAGGAATAAGGCTAGACAAGTAGCTAATGGTTATGTACAAGAGGAATGGATAGATTATGATGAAACTTTTACTCAAGTAACTAGATTGGAATCTATTACAATGTTTCTTTATTTTGTTTATTGAAAAGTGTTTTTTTAAATGGTTGCATTAATCAAGAAGTGTCTGTTGAACAACCCCTAGGATTTGAGTATGAAAAATTTCCATATCATGTGTTTAAACTCTCAAAAGGTTTATATGATTTAAAACAAGCACCTAGAGTTTGGAATGAAAGACTAACTAGATTTTTAAATGAAAATGGTTTCAAAACAATTTTTATTGATACTATAGTGCTTACAAAAGCATGTGATAATGATCTCTTATTTATACAAATCTATGTGGATGATATCAATTTTATTTTGGTGCTACTAGTAAGTATTTGTACAAGGATTTTTCCAATGTTATGCAAAAGGATTTTGAATGAGCATAATGCAAGAGATGAATTTGTTTCTTGGATTGCGATTCCATCGAACTAAGGAAGGAACATTCATACATTTGGTCAACTATACGAAGGAGTTGTTCAAAAGATTTGGAATGCAAAAATCAAACCAAGTAGGCACTCTGACTTAAGCATCAATCAAACTTGACAAACATGAAAAAGGTGCAACATTTGATGAAAAATAATATCAAGCTATGTTGATAGTTTACTTTACTTAACCACAAATAGGCTGGACATTATCTTTGCCATTTGTTTAAATTCTCATTTTCAATCTTGTCCTAATGAATCGTATTCGATTACTATGAAAAGAATTCTTAGATATCTTAAAGGTACATTAGAATATGGTTTATGGTACTTAAGTCACATAGTTTTGACTTAGTTGAGTTCTTGGATGCTGAGTTTTCTGGTTGTAAGTTAGACAGGAAAAGTACTAGTGGAACTTGTCATTTCTTAGAAAAGTGTCTAGTATCTTGGTTTAGCAAAAAAAAAGATTTCATTTCTTTATCTATGGTGGGAGTTGAACATATTACTACAGGTGCATGTTGTGCTCAAGTAAGTTGGATCAGAAACACTTTGTTAGATTTTTGTTTCGCATTCAAAACTGTGTTCATTAAGTGTGACAATACCAATACTATTAATCTCACCAAGAATCCAACACAACATTCTAGGACAAAGCACGTAGATACAATGCATCATTTCATTAGAGATCTTGTTTAAAAAGGTGATATTTGTGTTGATTATGTGTGTACAAATGATCATTTAGTTGATATTTTCACTAAAGAAAGTTCTAATGTAATTTTTATTGTTCTTCAAATCTATTTTTTGATATTTGTATATGTTTGAAGATGTAATTTCTACCATTATTGCAGATTTTAATGAAATTATGATATTTTATATTAAAAAAAATGAAATACCGTCCGACCTATTTCTCCACTTGACTCGTAAAGTTTTCTCAAAATAACTATTTTTTTTTTTTTTTTGCAGTTTTTGGACGATCATTTCTTTTCTCAGACAATATGTCCTATCTTTACTTAGAAATTTCACTTTTAGGATAATAGATCAAATGGTCAAATCTCTATCAGCCAGCTGAACCCTCATACTTACAATTCCTAAAAGGATCCAATGCCTAACAATTTGTGTTTCGTATATTTTCGCACAAATTGACCTTTGATGTAAATTAATAGAATTTGGGTACAAATCAGGTCTTATTTGATGTGAATCAAGCGCAGATCTATGTATCTTGATTTGTTACTATTTGATATAAATCAAGTACAATTTGATATAAGTTAATTATTATCATTTAATAAACTGAAAACAATTTTGTGTAAATTGAGTGTAAATTGTTAATTTTCACCAACTTATATGAAATGGAACTTGTGAGGCCCATTTCGGTTCTTAAATTCTCTAACCGTTAGTTTCTTTTTCAAATCAAAACATTCAAAATCCCTTCTTAATCTGATTTTCTCTCTCTAAACCAAATCCCAGGCATTTCTCCACTCCTATTTCTCAATGGTCTCACGGTCGTTCGATTGCTCGATTCTTTTAGTGGGTCTTCTTCAAGCATCTGAATTCGGATTCATAATCATGATTCGGGTAAAAAGGCCTACCATTTCTGCATCTATTTCTACTGGGCTAGGAATTGAAAGAGGAAGAGAAATAGGTCAAGAAAGGCAATCTGATAAAGGAAAGGGAACAACTATTCCTACCGGATACAAAATTCATTGAAAGGGAGAGGTTCTTCAGGGGCTGAGGGTGGAAGAGCTCCTAGTTGAACCCCATTTCAACTGAACTCTCTTCCTGAATTCATTAATCCTGAAGCCTCTGATAGGCATTCCATTTTCCTTACTGAAACCTTTATTCCACAAAGACTATGCAGAAAGGCGATCTGCACAGCTGAATTTACAATTTATTGAACAATGTCTTGCAAAATAAAATTGGGGTCATTTATTTTGTCTTGATGAACCATTTTATCAGGAGATGGTAGTCCAATTGACTGCAAACGTGGGAAAGCCTGAGGACTGTGAGTACATTGTTTCTAGAGTGAACGGAATAGACATGAAATTGACTCTGTTTTGATAAACAAATTTTTTTATTGCACGATTAAAAACCCTGGTAAATTTTCCTACTTTTTCTCTTTTGATCAATGGCCTGGTACAAATGATGGTCTTGATATTTACGGAGGTACAAATGATGGTCTTGATATTTTCAATGCTAAGTTTAAAAAGGCTACAGAGGGCTAAAACCACCTTGTTGAGTCCCAAATTGCAGATTTTATACGTCTTAGCTACAAATTTATTGTTTCCAACCCATGGCCATAGGACTAACCCGAGTAGAGTGCTACTTTATGCCTTCTATTTTGTTGCTTTTAAGGTTCTAAGGAAACTAATACCAGGAGAAATCTCCCTTTTGCAAAGTTTTTAACTAAAGTGTTCAAATACTTTCTTTTTTCCATTACTAGTTCTCACATTTATCCTTCTTATGTTACTCAAGAATATCTTGAAGGGAAAATGGTCAATTTAGTCCTTAAAACTTTTTTTTCATCGATTTCATCCCTATATATTATTTGTAGTCAATTTAATCTTTAAACTTATATATTGGTTTCAATCTATGAACTCAGCAGCAGCGCCATAGCATAATTTCCTTTAGGCTCCTAATTAAGCAATCCAAAAGGGATATTTTAGGGACTTTGATGCTAGAGCTATAACAAAAATTAACCGACAGATAAGTCTTGTGAGAAATACCCAAAATCCAAAACAAAAACAAAAAATTTTCCAAGGCTGCCAAGTGGTGCTGGTGGGGTTGCTTCCATGCTCCATGGCACTGCTTGCAAATTCTAGCAAAATCCCTGCTTCATGGCACTACTTGCTTTCGTCATTCTTGATGTACACATACCACTTCCCTGTAAGCGGTGTAGCAGCAATATTGCCAGCTTGTTTGGATAGACCAAGAGGGATAGTCCCATTAAGAAAATTGGTATTAAGATCCAACCAAAGCAAGCTACAGCAATCCCCTAATTCTGCAGGAATATTCCCAGATAATGAATTGTTTCCGAGCTTTAAAATCGCAAGATTTGACCACTCAACTGGTTGTTTGAGAGTGAAATCCAATTAAATTCGTACAATTGCTGAGACTAGCAGGGATTGATCCATTCAGATCACTGAAATCAAGAATCAGATTCTCTAACCTCTGCAAGTACATCAGCTCTTGTGGGATTTCTCCATAAAGCTGATTTAACCAAGAGATAATCATCCCAAGCTAGATGGGAGTGTACCAGTCAAGTAGTTAAAACTGAGATCAAGGGATTCCAACTTGGAACAATTACTCAGACTCTCTGGTATTGAACCAGTGAGCAAATTATTTTGAAGATACAACACTTTCAAATTGTTCCTGGGGTCCTGACAAATCCCAGGTGAAATCACCCCAGAGAGATTATTACAACTCACATCCAAAGTCTCCAAACTGACCATCTTGGACAAAGATTCACGCAAAGAACCAAGGAAATTATTGAATGATAAGGACAAATTCTTCAAGTTACTCATCTTCCCAAGGGTATCGACAGGTAATTCACCAGAAAATTTATTGTTTGAGATATCAAATAGTTCCAAAACAGAGCATGCACCAAAGCTCTCAGGGACATTATCTGACAAATTATTGTAGGACAACACCAACTCCACCAAGCTTGGACACAAATCAGAGAGATAAGGCGGCAAAACACCTTGGAAATCATTTCCTCCCAAAAACAAAAACTGCATAACCCCACCAGCACCACTTGGCAGCTTTGGAAGATTTTTTGTTTTTGTTTTGG
This sequence comes from Coffea eugenioides, assembly GCF_003713205.1. Lineage (NCBI taxonomy): Eukaryota > Viridiplantae > Streptophyta > Magnoliopsida > Gentianales > Rubiaceae > Coffea > Coffea eugenioides. Next base: position 28,853,440 of record NC_040037.1, read on the forward strand.
GTTTTGGGTATTTCTCACAAGACTTATCTATCGGTTAATTTTTGTTACAGCTCCAACATCAAGTCCCTAAATTACCCCTTCTAGGTTGCTCAATTAGGAACTTGAAGGAAATTATGTGGTGGCGCCACTACTGAGTTCCTTGATTGGAACCGAAATATAAGTTTAAGGATCAAATTAACTATAAATAATATATAAGGATGAAATCGAAGGAAAAAAATGTTCAGGACTAAATTGGCCATTTTCTCTATCTTGAAAAGAAGGGTTGAAATTTTACAAAGAAAAATGGTTTAGAAAGCACGAGTTTTAATTGACAAAGCCAAATTTGACGCTCTTGCTGCTGGTTGAAATCCACCTTCCCAACCTATTATATTTATATCACCCTTATCCGTTCCCTTTACCTCCCAATCCATCCATAAATTTCCTTCTTTACAAGTAGAGCTGTTAATCGAACCGGGCAGCTCGCGAGCCGAGCTCGACCCGGCTCAATAAGAGCTCGGCTCGGCTCGTTAACAGAGAGAAACGAGCCGAGCTCGAGCTCTCATAGGTACTCGTTTAATATACGAACCGAGCAGGGCTCGACTCGTTTAAGCCCGGTAGGCTCGAAAAATAAGGACATTTTCGTCATTTCCACGTGTATGTGGTAATCTAGTCAAAGGCATCTCTTGTCCGTCTGTAGCCCTAATTCATGCTTTCCTCCTTCAGTCCTTTGGTCTTTCGTTTTCTCCTCCCACAGCCGTCACCCCGCAGCCTCCATTCTCACACCACCGCACGCCGCATCCCTCAACCTCCATTCTCACGCCGCATCCCTCAGCCTCCATTCTCACCGCCAAGCGCCATCCCTAATTTTTGATTTCCCCTTTCTGTCATCTCTTTCCCGTTCCACAGCTGCAGCCACCATACGGAGCAGCGCCATACGGAGCCATCTCGGTAGAGCCAGCCGCCAGGGGCCTCTACCATACCCCGATTCACTGCATTCTGGTAAGTAGCCTTGATGGTTTTTTATCGTAGCCTTGATGTTTTGATAATTATTTGCCGTGGTTGATTTCTGTTCACATGTTTACTGTGTCACTGAGTGAGAGCCGTTGAAATAGGCCATACCCCAGTAAAAAATTTTCGCCATAGTGCCTATCTTGATCTCTGGAGTAGTGTTTGTTGCAGGGAAAAATGTGAGAAAGTAAAGAAAAATTAGTTATTTTTTCTTTCATATACGCTTGTTTACTAGGAAAATCAAAAACATTTCTTGCACTTTCGCTCACTTTCCTACATTTTATATCTTGCAAAATCTGCAAGATTTCAGGACTTTGTATACTGATCCATTATATTATATTTTTAAAGTCTTAGCAACTGCCAGCCACGGAGACCGCACGAGTATGCATTTTGCAGATTTATTGTGATTTTGCTTGTAGTTTTTTCTTCATTATCACTTACTAACAAAGCCAAAGGCTTCCCATGGGATTTTTTTTTTTAAGAAAATAAAAAAGATTGGGACTTTGCATAGAACAAGGCAGCAAAGAAAACAACAAATACTTCTGGAACTCGATTATTGTGACGGGTGTAGACATACTTCTGGAACCTTAAATCACTTGCCCAAATTGTTGTTTTGAAACTGGTGATGGTTAAATATCCAGCCATGGCAGATGGATTTTTATGCAGCAAATTGACTATTAGAAGCCTTTTTATTATGATTAATTATGGCCTTAGCATGTGAATAAATGTCTACCATCCATCTTGGATAGTTGAACAGATAGGTTCTTTCAACATTTGATTGGCGCCTCGCGCCTGGATTATTCTCTGCCCTTTTCAATTTTACTCCTTAAAAAAGGAAGATTCATTTGTCATTTGTCAATTCAGAATCTGAGGAATAATTCGATTAGCAAATATTTTTTAATCCTTGACCCTAATATTATTTTATCTTTATCACTTTCTTGTGGGTTATTTATACATTTATCACTTTCTTGTGGGTTCCAATTCAAGATCCCTTACTTGACCCTTTAACTTACCATCTATCAACTCCACAGGTCAGAAAGAAAGAGACAACCTTCAACCTGGGAACTTCACACATATTAAGAGTTCTTGAGCTGATGAATTGACATTTCTTAGATGGATATATCATTTCTTTCCTTGTTTAATATAAATGTCTACTAGAAATGCCACTATACTGTCCTTTCATTACTGTCCCCATGCACAAACTAATTGGAACTATGGATTCAGTATTTCCCTGGAATTCATCACTGTCCCTTGTTTGGATTGCCATTTTAAGAGTTTTTAAGAGCTTTTCTCTGTTATTTCATTAATCTGAATGTAAGCTTGAGAATTGAGATAGGAACAAGTTAAAGAAATGTTAAAATTAGCTTGAAGTGGGCATTATTTTTTGAAATCTGTTTTATTACTTTTGTACCTTATTTCTTAGAAATGTTATTCTAAATTTCTGTTTTAACTAATCAGAATCTGTATTGGTTATTAAATGTTTTTTATTAAGGAATGTACAACTCATTTCAAGGTTCATCATCAAGTCCTGCGATGGAGCAAAATAATGAAAACGTGGAACAATTGAATTACAACGAAGAAAGAGCTGATGAAATGAGTGAAGAAGAAATAGAAATAATAGAAGATGATGGCAATGAAGGAGGACAACAAGTAGATGGAGATGGAGGAGCTGGTCCTTTTGAGAAAAAGCAAAGGAAGAAGAAATCCAGCATATGGGATGAAATGACTGAAGTAGTGCTAGATAATGGGACGGTCAAAGTGAAGTGCAACCATTGCAAGGAGTTTTCACCAAGAGTACAACCGGAGCCACATCTCAGCACAAGAGACACCTGACTTCTTGCCTCCAAAGAAAGATGGCCATTGGGGAGCAAAGCAAACAAAAGCAACAAGTGCTTTCATTCACCGAAGGTGGACCATCACTTCCATCACAAATTTCTCGTATGATCATGCCAAGGTAAGAGAGCTTGCGTCACACATGATTCTTGCACATGAGTACCCATTTTCTATGATGGAGCATGTAGTTTTCAACAAATTCATGAAAGCAGTTTCTCCGTTTTATAAAAAGATTAATCGGCAGACTGTTAAGGAAGATTGTATGAGTACTTATACAATTGAAAAAAGGAAGCTGAAATCATTGTTGAAAGGTCCTGGTAGGATTAGTATTACAACTGATTTGTGGAAATCTGGTCAAAAAATTCAATATATGGTTGTGACTGGTCATTTTATTGATTCTGATTGGGTGCTTCAAAAACGTGTGTTGAATTTTTGCAATGTTCCTCCTCCTCATACTGGAGTTATTATAGCTGATGCTCTAAGTAAGTGCTTCATTGATTGGGGGATTGAGAATAAGGTTTCTAGCATAACTGTTGATAATGCTTCATACAATGATGTGTGCATTAGGAGACTTAGAGAGGATTTTTCTCTAAGAAAGAGATTAAGTATTGGAGGAAAAATTTTTCATGTTAGATGTTGTGCACATATACTTAATCTCTTAGTGCAAGATGGTCTTGGTCAACTTGGTGGTGTGATTGATGTTGTTAGAGAAGGGATAAAATACTTGAACAATTCAGAATCTAGGCTTCTTGAATTTGCCAAAATTAAAAAACAGCTTCAGTTGCCCTCTAGAAAACTAATTTTGGACTGTCCAACAAGGTGGAATAGCACCTATTTGATGTTAGCTTCAGGTTTAGAGTTCAAGGATGTCTTTCCAAGATATGCAGACATAGACCCTGGATTTCACTATGTTCCTACTGATTTTGAGTGGATGAAAGTGGAAGAAGTGTGCAAATTTCTAGGAATATTTCATGAAATCACTGATATGATTTCCGGGACTGAGTATCCAACATCTAACATTTTTCTTGTGGAGCTCTATAGGATTAAAGAGCTTTTAAATGAAAAAGCTCTTGATCCTTTTGAGCATATTCGGGCAATGGCTGGAAGTATGTCTGCTAAATTTGATAAGTATTGGGGGGAAAGTAATGTGCTGCTATCTTTGGGTGCAATTTTGGATCCGAGATACAAAATGTTCCTTATTAATCATGCTTTTCCGGTGATTTATGGTGAGGATGCAGCTCCTAGATTCATGGCTGAGATTAGAGACATTCTTTATGAGCTTTACAATGAATATGTTGATTGTCATGTTGTTTCCCATTCTGAACAACAAAGGCAGGTTGTAAAAAGGAGACAAAATGAAGGTTCTACTTCTTCTAGTAAGAAACAGAAAATGACTGCACCCGCCGTTTTAACTGGCAAAGAAAAGTTTCACATGCATGTGAGTGAAATTGATAGGGCTCCACCAGAAAAATCAGATTTAGATGTTTATTTAGAGGAAAGTAGGTATGCTTGTGATGCAAGGGCAAATCTGGATGTTTTGGGTTGGTGGAAAGGAGAAAGATTGAGATTTCCCATCTTGTCGAGGATGGCTGCCGATATACTCTCCGTTCCTGTTACCACTGTGGCTTCAGAATCTACCTTCAGCGCTGGAGGGAGAGTAATTGATGATCGACGAGCTTCTATGTCGGTTGAGACGGTGCAAATGTTGCTTTGTGGCAACGATTGGATCCGCAGTCTTCATGGCCTAAAGAATAAGTCTCGTGTAAGTATTTGATTGGATGTTTTTGTTGTTGTTACAGTTGCCTTATTTCTGATTTTGATGAATTTTTTAACTTTCATACTTTTATTCTGTAGGAATCACTTGATGTGGCCGAATCAATCACATTTGAAGAAGTTGAACTTCCTGAATCATTCAATGACTAATTTGGTGGCTGTTGTCCGTTGATGTTGCTTGGGGACAGTTTATGTAATTTTTTATGTTGTAATCTGATCTGGTTTGGACAGTTGATGTTGCTTGGTGGCTGTTTATGTAATTTTTCATGTTATAATCTGATCTGGTTTGGACATTTTGGGTTGGACATGTTGTAATCTGATCTGGTTTGGATATTTTGGTGTGGACATGTGGTAATCTGATCTGGTTTGGATTACTGGTGGCTGTTGATATTGTAATGTGGCTGTTTATATAATTTTTCAGGTTGTAATGTGGACATTTTGGTGTGGACGTGGTAATCTGACCTGGTTTGCTGAAGTTTTAACTTCTTGTATTGTCATTTGGTGTAGTTTTAACTTCTTGCTGCAGTTTTAACTTCTTGTAATTTGATGTGGTTTGGACATTGTAATCCCGCTTTGGACATTTTGTTTCTCCATTTGATGGTTTTTGCTGTAGTTTTAACTTTAGACTCTGCCTTGTATTGTCATTTGGCATGGCTTGTTGAATTGAATCAGGGAAATACGAGTATTGTCATTTGGCATGGCTTGTATTGTCATTCTGGCTTCAAATGATAAATCAGAGAAAGTGTATCTTCTTGTGATATGGGCTCTCCCGTAAACGAGCTTGAGCTTCGAACTCGAGCTCAAGCTCGAAAAGCTCGACTCGAGTTTTTCGCGAGCTCGAGTTCGAGCTTCGAGCTCGGCGGCTCGATTTCAAAACTCGAGCTCGAGCCTGAGCTCGAGTTTTCTACCAACACATCGAGTCGAGTTCGAGCACCTTGTAGAGCTCGAATTACCAATCGAGCGAGCTCGAACTAGCTCGATTAGGGATTCGAGTCGAGCTCGATTGTCCTATGCTCGAGCTCGACTCGGCTCGTTTAACAGCTCTATTTACAAGCCACATCCTCTTTGACGAGTGTGCTTCACAGCATCAATGCCAGACTTGGCATTTTGGATAAGAGCTCTGAATAGACTCATAAGAAGGTTCATAGAATTTCTTCGAGGGAACACAATGTTTGGAACTTGCCATTTTACTTGGGATGCCTTACTCAGCTCAATCTCTGTGTGCTGAGTACAAGGCTCAATTCCAATTGGACTCAGATAGTGAGAAGGAAGGTGATATAGATGAGAACATTGCAAACTTAGATGGCGCTAAAGAACGTACAACAACTGAAGCCCACATTATGGAGGAGCAAACTACACGCGAGGAACCTGCACTTGAACATCACAATGTGGAAGAACAAACTAAGATTGCACAAAAAGAAGTTGAAGTTCATGTTACCACTGAGCAAGAAACTATTCACACTAAGACTCAGTTGATAGTTGAAGAGACTCAAGAAGATCTTGCTAACAATGAACAAGGTCAACCAGAAGAAATTCAAAATGATTCATCTATCGACTTAGCCACACAAGTTGTTGACACATTGGATACCAGAGCAGATCAAGATGTTTTCCATGAAGCCATTAAACGTCCAAGTATCATTGTTCAAGAAGTTCTTCGAGATGTTGAGACTTTGGGTGACTCATCTGCCACTAGGAAAGTGAAGACCAAGAAGAGAAAAAGAACTGGAGAAATACAAGCCGAGAAAAAGCATGATCAATCCTAATTCTCTAGTTTTTAGGAATTCCTGAGACTTGGATTTCTCAATCTTAGAACTGAATAGGACACCACACTTTTACTTTGTTTGACTACAATTGCTGAATATCCTTTAAATTTTAAATGCATTTTTGCTTCAGTTTATCTTTTTGTATTCTATTCTTAGTCTTATGTCACATATTTCCTGTTCCTGGCGTGTATATTTTTGGGTAGGTGCACTTTCTCAGGGAGAGCTATTGTTATTGTTTTGCTGATGACAAAAGAGGGAGAAATTTTGATTACTCTCCATCCTTGCTATTTTGTTTCATCATTGGTTTGTCATTGACAAAAAGGGGGAGAATGTTAACCGATTTATTGTAAAATCCTTTGCTTTGATGATGAAAAAATCAATGATGAATGAACTAATGATATTTAAAAGTGTGCAGAAATGAATCATCAAAGTCTTGTTCACCAGAATCATAATCTTCTGGTTCTAGATAAGGTCCAATGTCTTCAAACATATATGGACTTGGTAGGAGGTAGGACTTATATGAGCTGCAATCTTCTCTCTAGTTATAATTAAACAGATGTTCCAACACTTTTGCAGATAATGGATGAGAAGGTTCACCTTTTTTTGGTTCCCATGAGTACTGCCATTGGAATTGTTTCCATGGGAATGTCAATTCCCTTAGTTTTGAACATATCTAGTCCAAATTGCATCCATTTCGCTTGGTATGCGAACAGAGTTTCCACAATGTTTGTCTGTGACCGATCATGTACAGTGACATGTCATGAATGTGGGACAAATGCATTGTTCCCCATATCACCCTGGACATTACTTTGATTAATATAATCAGGGGAATTGCCAAATCATTGTAAGATCTGTTGTAAATTCAGACTGTTGGTCTAGTTCACCTCCATTGTGAGTTAATGTCACACTAAAATAGATATGCAAATAGTCTTGAAAAATTAAAGGATAGGATAATGTGATATTTTCTGAAAAGCTGTCGAAAAAGGTAAAGGAATTCTTTGGGTAGGCAATAGAAAGAGTTTTGAGGGAATGCGGATAAGAGAAAGGAAGAAATAACCTGGATTATAATGAAATTGAGAGACTATTCCCTTCTTGAAAATAGGTGCTTCCAAAAATCTTTGCACGTGATAATAACTTCTAAGGGCTTGACGCTTTTCCATTACGACTACTTGGTGTGCTTCAGGGAGAAGTTTTATTCTTTCTGCCAAATCATCATATTGAGAGTGGCTGGAATGTGATGACTAACCAAATGCATTTACCAAGGGAAGGACACGTGGATGAGATGGCAACCAGAAGAGAAAATTGTCTTTCCCTTTAATATGCTTGATTTTAAATTTTCGTTGAGAAAACAATTTTATCCATTAGCAGTTACACACACATATGTGTACATCCACACATACACATACACAAATTTATATGCATATGTGTGTGGATGTACATATATATATATATATACTTACATACATACATACACAAACACACACATGCAATCTGAGTGTTAAATATGGACAAAAATCATTAAGTAAATAAAATTTACTTCATAATATTTTATGCTTGTGATTCATAATTCTTGTACGCAATATTTTTTTTTAATGTTGATTTTTTTTAATTTAAAAATGGTAATTGGATTGTATATTGTTATCTCTGAATTCCATATGTTTCTATTGTTTTTGAATTTGATTTTAGTGAAATATTAATTATACCCTTTGGTTATCGGGATGCTCATTTATTTATCAAACTCACGAGGGTTCGAATCTGAGATTAGTATTGATATATCTTACTGAGTCAATCTATTCCTTACCTATTAACATGCTTAACACTTCGCTAAGTATGCCATCATAACTAGTTCTTATAATATAACATGAACTGGTAGAAAAAGTATGCTTTGAAATTTCAAGAGATGATAGAAGCCGTATTGTACTAAACATGATTTTAAACATGGATCAGACTGAGGGTCGAGCTAGTTAAATGGTTGATTGATCTGTCGTGTGGTCCAGTCAAGTCCTCAAACCTAAAATGAAAGAAAACCACCCTATCCTAGCTCAACCCGCCGGTTCAACCATTAAATTGTTGAATTAAAATGATTTTAGATGAACCAGCCGGTTTATTACTCTTAATGTAATAATTAAGGCCAACAACTTCAAATTTAGTCAAATCTCGTCATCAAGCGATGATTAGCATTAAACGACAACCAATTACGTACGATCTCAAGTTCTCTTCAATTCGCTCAATAAAGCATGCATTGATTCCTCACATATAGTTTCCTTTTCTACTCTTTCTTTTCAACAAGTTACTTATACGGTGCATTTTGAATTGTTAGCATATTCTTCTCTTTGAAATTCTTTTTTATCTTTTTCATAGTTTAGATATGTATTTTATATCTTTAATATTTTTAAATAATTGTTATATCACAAGTCAATAACGATTGCCTCAACAATTGAACCACTGACCCTAAACTTAATAACTTTTTTAGATCCATGAGCAAGCTGGGTTTCAAAACCTTAATAGTTTTAAAAGTCTATTCTAACTTGCGCGTCATACTATGAAAGATGCATGTGAATTAGTATCATACTTACTATTTATTTACATATGTTTCTTAAATATTTGCTCAAATTACTACCATATTTATTTGTTTATCAATATTAAGGGACACGAGAAACGGAACACGCTAGATTTCATGTTCAACAACATAAGTAGGATAATCTTATATCCAACAGGAACGAAAGTCAGACTTGTTTCATAGCATACGCGTTATCTGGATTTGAATAGATCAACGTTAATTTCGTTGATAGAGAGTCTATTTTCATTCTATCATTATCCATTGACTATATATCCCTATCCAAGTGAAGAATTTAGGAATGCCTTTCTTGTTAGTTGGATGGACCTTTTTTGTATTTGAGGTTGTCAAATAATTGAATTTCATTTTTGGACTTGAATTAATCCACGAGGGAGCTTCTCGAATTACTTGGGATTGATCAAGTTGATACCTCACTGCCTGCCTTTTTGGGGAAGTACTGACATTGCCACCAGCAAAGAATGTTGAACTGATCATACACCTGGCACATAACTCAATGTGGTGCTGAAAAATATTGCTGTATTGTTTTGGATTCAAATCCATGCCTATCTCTTAATCCAAACGGTACAAAATAGGCAACATGATAATCAAAACTTAAGTAGTAGCATTTACTAAGAAACCGAAGGCACTAATTTAATTGCCTTGGAAAGATGCATACCCCAGAAAGAAAAGACATAGCAAAAAATCGCATTTTTGAAGTTTCAAAATCAGGCACATTAAAGACGCACATACTAGACTTATTCTTCTTTGTGCAGAAATTGATGAAAAAGACTTAGTAATCATCAGGGTTGTCATCGAAGTAAGCCTCAAGAGCCTTGAAGACTCCAGCAGCCTTGTCTTTACGAGACATGATATCCTCTTCGTTTATCTTGGCGTCACCCTTGGTGTAGTATGTGCTGCTGGTTATGGTAATGGATCCTCCGTCAGCTGAGGGTAGGATTTTAATCACGAAAGTAATTTTCTCAATCACATCCTCCAAAACATCTCCTTCGATAATGGTATATTTGATGACAAAATTCTCCTCGTCAAGCTCATCAACATGGGTCTTCATGCTCTTGTACTGGCTACCTGCGTATATAAAATTTTGTTACCAATTGCATCTTTTTGCGATGCTAGGCCAAAAGGAAAGGGGAAAAAAATTATAGGTTTTAGGAATTAGGGGTCCCAGAACTAACGGAGCACAGCGGGCCCGGCCCCCCTTAAGTTCTAGATATTTATATTTTCTCCCTCTAAAAGTTTAAGTATATAAAAAATTTTCTATGTATTTTAAATTATTTGCCTCTCTCTCCAAAAACTTTCTAAAAAATTTTGTGTTGATTCCAAAATTTATATGTACATGTATTTCGTTTTCTCAAACTAAAATTTCTAATTCTATTCCTAGAGGTCCTATGTTCTAATCACCGTACTTTCTTTCTATTCTTACATCCCACCTCTTTCATACTAAAAAAAATTACAAAAAAAGGTCATAGTAGGGCGGCAGATGTTCAACTCACAAACAACAGTCATCCCGGTTTTGTAATATTTCAAAAGAAATTTATTAATTATGTTAATTACAAAAAAGACCCATAATATTTTTCCATGTCCTCCAACCTCCACCTCTTTCCCGACTCTCTGCCACAACCATCCCCTGCTGTTAGTTTCTGCCCCTCTTATTTCGTCCTCTGTCATCCCTTGCCAAGGCCTCTCCGCCGCCGCTGCCTCCTTCCCATTTCCATTCTGTATTAGTCACCATATTTTCTATAACTCCACAGCTTTAAAAGAGCCATTTCTTTCTTCTCTCCCCATCCATTCAACATGCCTAGGGGACTGAGATGATCAAATAAACAGCTCAATTCATTCCCACAAATTCATTCCCATAAATCGCCACCTTCCCTGCATCTCACTACTCCCCCATCCCGCAACTAGGCCCACCATCCATCCCCCTTATTTCTTCTACTTCAAAATTTGCAAAATTTCCCCATCTTCCGCTTTGGTAATTATTCCACGTCTCTCATTGGCTTTGAACATATTCGAGATTCAACTTTTTTGGCACTTAAGAATTTCCTGGATCTAAATATATATGATAATGCATTAAAAATTGATACTATTCATATTAATAAGACGCGTGCATTTAGATAATGATGGCTAGACCAGGAAGGTACTGACCTTCGCCAAAATGGGTGACTTTGATGGTTCCAGCTCCACCATCACCTTGGAGGATTTCGACACTCTTGAAGGCCTGAGGCAAGATATTAGGAATGAGGTTGTCAAAATCAACGATGAAAGTCTTGAAAAGCTTTGCTGGTGGGATTGAGGTGATAACCTCATGATCGTAAGTGACAACACCCATGATATCTTAGAGAATTTGAAGGGAAAAATTGACCAGAAAAAGAAGAGATTAATTTAAGCCTGAAAGTTGCGTACAAAGATGCTTTGATGGACGATGGTTTGAGAAGTTGGGGGCTGTATTAATAGAGTGAAACTTTCAAGGTCTCCCGGTGAAAACCGGTATTATAATGTTTAGTCATATTCCATCTTTGTGTCAAGGTCATCCATTCTGGATCATATACGTTGACCGAAGCAGTCAAAATTAATTAACCTCATACCATTCTGGTGTGCCGATGCCTTGGCACTGGATATGGTTGGTGGAATTATTTGACTATGCCTGTTGGGATTTGTCAGCAATTTCAGATGTCAAAAACCTTTTTTTTAATCCATTACAACCTAATTCTATGCAGGAAGCAAGGTCGAAAGATGACATCCGGTTTAATCTTTGTCCTTTAGGAAGAACCAGAACTTGAGTTAGCAGGCGATTTTGATGACTTAACCAAAGCTTCCTTGATAGGCAATGAAAATAATCAAAAGAAATTGTGGAGATAGACTTTTTTGACTAAATTCTTACCATATAAAAGGGAAAATTACAAAAAGATAGGCTGCAGATGGGGGCATTTCTAGACACTCCGGTGAATTTGTTGGCCATACGTATGCATATTGTTATTAGGGGAAAAAAGAAAATGAAAAACGAAGAAGAGGTCAAAATCGAACTAACAAGACTCTCCAAAAGATGAACGCATCACTTTTAACTTTTAGTTGCTAAACTTCTATACGATAGTTAAATAAGACGATCTTTATGATCTTGTTGACAAATTTGTCTCCTCCGCTGGTAATTCTTGAAAGTTTTGGATGAAAAAACTTCGAATAGAATATTCTTCACAACATCAATCTTGAACTCAAGGACAATTTACCTTGTCTTCATCAGTTACTTTTCTTTTCTTTTGTTAGAATAATTTCTTGAATTATCTAAGAAATGGGTCGAGCTTTGAAAAAAGTTATATATCGATTGAATTACTAACAAGCCACTCTTTAAGAACTTGAAAAAATTTTGTAATAGGCATATAACATTAAGTAACTGTTTAAAATTTGTAACAGAAATATAATACTCCCTCTATCCCAATTATTTGGTCATATTTCAGGAATTCAACTTTTTAAGAATAGTGGCTTACTATAATATTTGTGCTTCTTTTTTCACTTTTGCCTCCACAAATTCAAATTTTGAATTTGAATAGTAACATACTTATGATTAGAATGATGGATTATATTGAAAAGAGAAACTAGAAAATATTTTAATTTTTTTAACAGGACAAATATTTTAGAACATTTTAAAATAGAAAGTATGACATTTTAAACGGGACGAAAGAAGTCTTCGTTACCATTATTCTGGAGTTGGACCGAAATTCTATGACTTTCTAATACTTGTATTGGTAGGAAATTATGGCCACCAACGTATGAAAGATTGTCCACTGTATCCACAAAGACGGGTGCCCTTTCCCCACTGATACAGAAATATGTCTTCCAAGTTTTTTCTTATTGTGCACGTCGATATTGACCGCCAACCCTGTATTGCGATCCCGCAGTGACTTTCTTGGAAGGGTAGGAAGTTGGTAGGATCTAGGCCTTTTCCATTTGAGATTTTGTACAATTTCGTCTGGTTGTGAAAATGGCACAATTTTGATATAAATTAATTTATCTTTTTTGGGATAATTTCAGAAACCTCCTCTGAGGTTTCTGACAATTTCACTGAGCTCCCATAAGGTTTGAAAAATTACACATACCTCCCTTGTCATTTAAAATGATAATTTTAACCTTAAATATTTTAATGAAATTCTCTTATTTGGTATGCTTATACTTAGAATGAGTTTTAAAATTATTTTTTCATTCTTTTTCCTTCTTATTCCTTTTTTAAAATTTTTTGCCAATAAAACTGTAAACTACCACTATTGCCTCTAGGTTTCTATTATAACTAAATGTTGAACTAGTGATTTTTTTTGACAAGTTAATTTTATATGTAATCCAATGTTTTTGCTTATCTTTGTTTCTATTTTTTGGTATTAAAATTAATAATAAATAAAAAAGAAATGGCCTAAAAGTACTACTAAATTATAATAATCCCACTACTCCAAAAATTTATAAACTCTAAATGAATTATTTCAACATTTTCTTTTCTATCTTATAAATCTAAATCCATAATAAATACCATCAAAAATATCATATCATAGTAATAAAATTATTATTATGGTTGTTTATTAAATAGTAGATATGGACATGAAAAAATTGGCACCTCTTCCTTATAATTATACTAAATAATCTTATAATTGTATAGGGAAATAAATTAAAACTCATTCCACAAGGGCATTTTTGGGTATTCATTTAAAAATTGTCCAAGTCAATATTATTTTAAGATTTTGTTACTAATATTATCAAATCGAGGGAGGTAAGTGTAATTTTTCAAATCTTAGGGGAGCTCTGTGAAATTGTCAGAAACCTCAGGGGAGGTTTCTGAAATTATCCAATATTTTTTATATAATAGCGAGTTTTAAATCAATTCAATTATAATTCATATTTATATCAAACTTATATCAGTTTATACAATTGTATAGAACTAAAACTGAAGAAACCCATTTCCGAATTGGCTATATACGTTTAAAGTCTCCATCCATTTAACAAATAAACAAAGCCTACCTATACCAGGTTATTCTTATGCACGACGTAGGACAAAAGAGACTAAAGATCCATCCTTCGTCCTAAAAGAAACACTTAGGACTGACCGCAAAAGATCTATTTGTTGTGGATAGCTGAGACCAAAAGGTACTCTATTTTTTTCTTCTTCTTCTTTCTGGTATAAAGGGGAAGTGGTCGGACCCTTTTAACATGCAACAGAAACGTGGGGATGCAACCCCAAGTAGACCAAAAGGTGCTTTAACCTACCAATGAAAACATTCAACAAAACGTGGGGAGGCAACCCCAAATAGACCAAAAGGTACTTTAACTTACTAATGAATAATTCAACATTTCACGAACCTCTCATGCATTTTTTTTTTTTTTTTTTTGCTTAAATTTAGTACATGAAGGATAAAATTGAAGAAGTAGTGGCCGGAGAAGGAGAATTGAACTCAAGATATCCAATTTCTAAAGTCTATACTTACTCTTTATGCACTCAACCATCATAATCACCTAACTCATGCTCAAAAGCCTTTCCATTCCAAATTTATATTTAAAATCATGCAATGTGTCAATTTATGTAGAATAAAATTGTGTTATATTGGAGAATTATAATTTTTTTGAATTTTTATTAGTAGTTAGTCAATTATGTACCATAATTTTTTTTGAAACAATTATACCAAATTCATACCACATATACGTTAAAAAAAATTTCCCTAATTCACTATTTTTTTTGTTATTCATAAAATTTTTTTTAGTATAAATGGAAGGACTCGAATCTGAGATCTCTCACTCACACTCCGTCCCCCAAACCATCCAACCATATCTCTCCCTTGGTTATTCATAACTTAAATCTCCTTACTACGTATAATTCTATTTTAAAAAATTTTCCCTAATTCACTATTTTTTGGTTATTCATAACTTGTTTTTTTAGTGTAAGTGGTAGGATTCGAATCTGAGACTTCTCACTTACACTCCATTCCTGTACCATCCAACAAATCTCTCTCCCTTGGTTATTCATAACTTAAATCTCCTTACTACGTATAATTCTACATCAACCTGTGGGGCTTATTACAGTGTGATAGGAATTGCTAATATGGATTCATATGAATTTACCAAAATTATTCAAACATGGCATTTACTGTTTTTATTTTTCCCCTTTTTTTTGTTTGTGAAACAAGACAGAACACATCTATGCTAAAAGCGAAGGAAAAGCCCAACTAAGTCACATGGAGGCTGGAAAGAGAAAATCCACGTCCAGATCAGTTTAATGCACTTCTGTGCACTTTTTTGCACACAGAGAAGCGCTATGGTTCCCCATTTAGTGCAAGAACTGGCCACTGGCGCAAAGCCAGTGATTCGGACACGAGTTTTTTGCGCCAGTGATTCGGACATGAGTTTTCCTACACTTGCAAAACCCACACAGTTGTTCTTATCATATTTGGAATAGTATTTCACTATTGTTATAAACTTAGTTTGTAACGCCTTGCAGAAGCACGAGGTTGCATGTATTTCAAACATTAGGAGTAAAACTTTAGAGCCAATTTAATTCAATTAAAATCTAAATGATGCAGTAGTGAAAGCGTAAATTTTGGATTCGTTTCATGAACGAAATCCATAGAAGAACAAATGGTTGAATCATGTTCAAACCTCTAAACACGAATAAGATATCCAATGATAACCAGAGAAAAGTTTCAATAATTGGAATAACTAATCAAAGTTTCATTGATATCCATAGGCTATAATGAGTCCAACTCTAAAAGAATACAAAAACATATGTAAAACCCTAAACGAACAAAACTACGTTGTTCGCCTAGGATGATGTTTAGCAATGTTTGGCTCTATGTCAGGCCTTATGAGGGATTCTATGTTGGGTACTCGACTCGGCTTAACTCAATTTTATTCATGATATTTTTTCTTTCGCCACACAATTACAATCCTTATTCATAAAATTAATAAGAAACTAATAAAAATACTACTAAAACTACTATTAAATATATTATGACTACCCAATTATTCAATCTAATCAACCTTCTAGGCAGCCCCATTGATATGGAATGATGGATTAAAGAATCAAAGATTCCTTGAACAGTATCAGACTCTGTCACTTAACAAGAACTCGCTCTTGAGTTCCATAGAGAATTCCAACACAAGCACAGGATAATAAACTGATGATCTTCTCATGAATCTTGTAAGGCTCGAACAACAATATGAACTCCAATGCCTGTTCACAAACAAAAGAAGTTGCACACAATCCCAAGGAAACGTCGAACCCAACAATTTCCCCATCTTCCATCGCCAAGACAAATTTCATTAATTTTTCCCAATCAATAAGGAGCTGTACATGTGTGGCCTGGATAGAAGAAATCTCGACAGGAGAAGATTTACCAACAATAATTTTTTTCAGTAAGAATAATAATTTCTTGACTTGAGAAACCAACCATTGAATTATTGGACAACAAATCTATCGGGGATAGAGGTGTTGGTGCCTCTTCTGCGAAAATTTCTTCCACTTCCATGTTTGCAAATTCTTTCAATATCACATGGTCTATGATTGCTGCATCGATCTCAACTTGGGGCTTATCAGTGGGGAAAGATGGAACAAACATGGCCTCTTCACCATTAGGGTAAACGTACGAACTCATCCTCCTCAAACATAGCCTGCAGTACTTTTGATTCAGGTTTTACTACAACGGGTGCTATTGTGGTTGGATGGATCTGATGTTGCTGTTGAGTGATCCAATCTCGATTCTCATAGACTAGACAACTATGAAAACTTAAGGGAGAAACTGCATGAACATTAGGTGATATAGGCAACCCTAGGGGAAGACCCTCCTAGAACCTCCCAACCTTGTAATTATCAGAGTTGGATCTTTTCTCCCAACAGAAATTGAACTCGATTGTTCTCATGAACTCAAGACCTCTGACACACAAAGGTAATCAGCAACCTTAAGCAAATAAGGATGGATGAAGCGACACCACGATTAGGGAACAAGCTAATCGATAAAGTCTGATTTGAATCCTAAGCTATGAACTCAAGAATTCAAGAGTAAGTTCGATTAAGAACTTGAAGGAAAAATTCCTCACGATTTCTGGTTGTAATCATCTGTCTTTTACTCTTACAAGAGGTGCCTTTTTATAGGCTAAAACTAGGGCAAAATCCAGCCCACATAAACCTGGAAGAGATTCGGTCCGCATAAAAGAGCTTAAAGAGCTAGCTCTTTAAGGCTTTCCGATAAGGCCCAATAAGTAATAAAATACTCAACGCCTAACAACTACTAAACGGGACAGTCTTAAAACAACTACCAACTAAGCTAACAAGTATGAGATCACTCCTTTACTTCAAACGTACAAGTGAACAAAGTAACTTCATGGTCCATCAAATCTTCAAACTTAACTTGCTCCTTGCTTGTATGGTGAATGATCAAGGCTCGTAAAGCTTCCTTCACCTTCTTGGTTCTTGATCTTGTCATCGGACCACCAATGTTGATCAAAGGGTCCTTGACCCAAGGTTGAAGTTGTTGCACACCCGTATCCGCATCATTCCCTCTTTCCTCGAAAAGATTCGTCCTCGAATCTTCAAAGTCTCCTCTTGAAAGTGAGTTGTCCGCAAATCGATGGTGCGCTTAAAGGACAACAGTGTTGGAAGTAGACGAATGACTACGAGCCATGTTGCATGTCGTTTGGTAAGCTTCGGGAAGCGCTCAAACAAGGACATGCGCCAAGGTAGGAAAGAGCTTGTGTAAGGCGTGTGAAAATCCCAAGTGGCAATCCAAAACTCTCTAATTAGCCTTTGGTCATGAAGCTTCACATTGACACCTTGATTGTGCAAAGGTGTAAAATCCAGCACTAGTTGACATTGATTTGAATCATCTTGCATGGATAAATTGGGAGCAACTTGTTGCATGGATGAGACACTAAACAACTCGTGGAGGACAGCTTTGGGATCTTGCGTGACACACAATTTCTCATCTTCCAACATATAAGGTAGCAAACAATTGAATTCCACCTCATGAGGGTTACTCGAACTAGCACAAGTTGAAGCTGACAAATTGAGCACTTGGCCACCAGCTTTTGGCTGTGTGAATAAGCATGAAAGATCACCACCTTTAGTTGGAATAAGCACAAAATCAGGTTGTAAGTCTTTAATCAAAACTGAAAAATTTTGGACAACTTTACAACCTACAAAAACAAAATAACCTTCAACTTGAAACAAATTAGAAATTGGGTAAAGAAGTAATGGTACATCATCAACTAAATGGTAAGAAGGTATAGAACAAGTTTTAAATGTGAATACTCCCTTTGCCACTTCATTATTCCTTCCACCAATTGATTCAACTTGAGAAGGCATTGCTAGCCTTTTACACTTTTCTTCAAAATCTGGATAAGAAATACAAGTGTTAGGATGAAAATTATACTCAAAAGAAGGTAAAGATGATGAATGACCCATAGGTAGCAAATGAGAGTCAAATTTCGGAATTCTCCCTTCATTGTGGATTTGACGTGATTCCCCTTTGGTATGGACAGATTTGAATTGAAATTGTTCCATGAGATGATTCCAAATAGATTCAATTCCTAAAAGACAAACTCCATGGAAACTAGTGAATTGTACAAGTGACTTTGGAATGGAGCATGGCATGACTAACTTCACTTGACTTTGCTTAATCTGCACAAATGAAGAAACACTAAATAAAGCAAAAGTAAGTTCGTTAGAAAAATAATAAGCCCTCACATTTTTTCTCAAAATCGTCTCACTTTCTCTCTTTTTTTCCTTTTTACCACTCATCTCATCAGATTTTTCCATCTCTTTATCTAGTTTAACGCCCTCAATTGTTTTCTCATCATCAACCTCCTCAACAAATGGTTCAATAGGATGAGATACTCCTTTGTTGGGAATAGGGTCAGCTATCTCCTTCTTAGAAAACTCACTTTGATAGCATCCATTTGACTCCATTTGTTTTTGGTGTAGAAGACGTTGATATGTCTCCCAAAATGACTCCGCATGAGGTGGTTCAACTCTAAGTTTAGTCTTAGAAAATGCTGAATGAACCTTCTTATCACCTCTTGCATAAACTGGCTTTAAAGAGGTAGATTGCATGGAACCCCTCCTCTTGAGAGATTCATTTTCTTGCTTGAGTTTATGTTCGTTCTCTCGATTGTACAAGTCCGTGGTATAATGGAAGGGTACAAATCGTTTCCTCATCACTTGCTTCATTTCAGTCCAAGTGGCAATCGGTTGTTCCCTATTTCTCCTTCTTGTGGCACATACTTGCTCCCACCAAATAGATGCATAATCTTGAAATTCAATAGCTGCAAGTTTCACCTTTTTCTCTTCGGAGTAATTGTGGACTTCAAACACTTGCTCAACTCTCCTAACCCAATCTAAATAAGCTTCAGGATCATTTTTCCCATGAAAGGTAGGCATCTTAGTCTTGATGGAACCAAGATTGTCATCGGTTCTCCTAGGTCGGTCTCGGCCTTCCCTCGCTTCCCTGTGGCTTTTCCTTGATCGGAATGAGGTGTTAGAATGATACCCCTCATCATCCGCATCATGCTCAACACTCTGAGCACTTGAAGCCCTATTGGGAATATCTCCAGTACCTCGCATCTCAATGGCAGCCACCCTGTCGGATAGTTGTGTCACCACAAATTCAAGCCTCCCCGCTTGTTTTTGGAGAGTTTGGAGCACCAATTTGAGTGACACGTCGGTCTCAGACGGCTCGGCCATGTTCCCCTCTTGAGACATATTGTCAAACCTGCAAAACAAATGTATCCTAGTCTACCTTGCAAAGCACTCGTGTATCACTCAAGAAAACACACTCACTCTCAATTTTCCTTCTCGAAGTTCTTAAAACAACTCAAACTCTAAAAAATTCCAGAATTAATTACCCTATAAGCAAGTAATAAGACACAAATCAGAATTTTGTAAATCCTAGAAAAACTCTACCCGAAGCTGGAACTTTTATTTTTTTTGAGCTGCTGTTTTGCTGAGTTTCTGGTCAGTATTTTGGAGGATAAGTGGTGATTTTGGGATGTTCAAATAATGCAAGAACCAGTCCTCAAATTTCAGGGAAATCGGCTCGCAAAGACTAGCTCAACCGATTTTAGAAACCCAAGAATTTAAAGGCGGTGTGGCTAAGGTGTTTGTGGCGGTTTAGGTTTGGTTTTGGAAACTGATTTTGGGGTGCTTGGGGTCTGGTTAGGTAGTTTGAGGTCGTTGAAATTCAATTAAGATTGGAAACTCAAGAATTGAAAACCAATCAAGATTTGGAGACTCAAGTTTTTTTGGGAAACCAATCAAGATTTGGAGACTAATCAAGAATTGGAGACCAATCAAGAATTGGAGACTCAAGTTTTTTTGGGAAACCAATCAAGATTTGGAGACTAATCAAGAATTGGAGACCAATCAAGAATTGGAAACTCAAGATTTGGGAAACTTGATTTCCTTTGTGTGAGAGCCAATTCCTTCTCTTCTTCCTTTTTTTTTTTCTCTTTCATTTTTTTTTCTTTTTTTTCGGCTCTTCAAGGAACACAAATTCAGATCACACCAACAAGTTCAAGAAAACGGATGAAAGGTTATGCCAATTCCAAGAAAACCCTAGTTCTTGGTTTATTGTTCAAGAATTTTCAAAACAAGACTTGGTGGTCCAAGAACTTCAAGAATTTGTTCAAGAAACACAAGAATTTTCCCAAATTACGTTGTGGTGTTTAGGGTTTGCAAGAACAACAACCAATACTCAAGAAATAGGCAAAACAGAATTTCAGCAAAACTCAAAAGAAAATTCCAGCAATACTCTAGCAACTTGGACACTAAAACAATATAAGGTACGTGACTCTTTTTTTTTTTTTTTCTTTAAACCCTAACAACCCAAACACAAGTATAACAAATCCAAGAACTTGGACAGAAAACACAAAAAGACAACACCCAAACAGTTTTTTTGTTTTTTACTCGGATGAACAGTAACATGAACAGTACGCTACAGTACGATGAACAGTAATTCGGAACAGTAACGATGAACAGTAATCGCTACAGTCTTTTTTGTTTTTTTGACAAAAGACACAAACTAACAAGATTTGAACAACTTCAATTAAAAGAGAATTAACCTGATGCTCTGATTACCAACTGATATAGGCAACCCTAGGGGAAGACCCTCCTAGAACCTCCCAACCTTGTAATTATCAGAGTTGGATCTTTTCTCCCAACAGAAATTGAACTCGATTGTTCTCATGAACTCAAGACCTCTGACACACAAAGGTAATCAGCAACCTTAAGCAAATAAGGATGGATGAAGCGACACCACGATTAGGGAACAAGCTAATCGATAAAGTCTGATTTGAATCCTAAGCTATGAACTCAAGAATTCAAGAGTAAGTTCGATTAAGAACTTGAAGGAAAAATTCCTCACGATTTCTGGTTGTAATCATCTGTCTTTTACTCTTACAAGAGGTGCCTTTTTATAGGCTAAAACTAGGGCAAAATCCAGCCCACATAAACCTGGAAGAGATTCGGTCCGCATAAAAGAGCTTAAAGAGCTAGCTCTTTAAGGCTTTCCGATAAGGCCCAATAAGTAATAAAATACTCAACGCCTAACAACTACTAAACGGGACAGTCTTAAAACAACTACCAACTAAGCTAACAAGTATGAGATCACTCCTTTACTTCAAACGTACAAGTGAACAAAGTAACTTCATGGTCCATCAAATCTTCAAACTTAACTTGCTCCTTGCTTGTATGGTGAATGATCAAGGCTCGTAAAGCTTCCTTCACCTTCTTGGTTCTTGATCTTGTCATCGGACCACCAATGTTGATCAAAGGGTCCTTGACCCAAGGTTGAAGTTGTTGCACACCCGTATCCGCATCATTAGGGGTCATCAGGAGCGAATTTCCCAGTTACACACCTATGACGTGTAGATTTCTCGTGTTGTGAGACCAGCTTTTGCACCATCCCTAAAATCTCATCAAGGGCACTATCTATATGATCAAAATGATGGTGGAGATCTTGTATAATCATGGATACACTAGTGGTCGTCATAGGAGAAACATGCTCTGATACCACTTGATGCAGTAGCGGAAGACTAAATTTTGTATTCATTCCACGAACGAAATCCATAGAAGAACAAAGGGTCGAATTACGTTTAAATCCTTGAACACGAATCAAAGATTTGATGATAATGAGAGAAAATCTCAACAATTGGAATAACCAATCAAAGTTTCATTGATATTTGAAAAAGAAGAATCGATAACAAAAGGCCTAACTATGCCTATTTATAGCCTACAATGCGTCCTACTCTAAAAAAGAAACATATCATACGTAAAACCTTAAACAACAAAACTGTGTTGTTTGGTTGGGATGATGTCTGGTAATATTTGGTTTTATATCAGGCTCAATGATCATCACCCCATCTAGGGGCTCTACAAGTTAAATAGGAATCAAAATATGATGGGTCTTATGATGGGTCCTATGTCAGGTGCTCGATAGGGTTTGATTCAGCTTTATTTGTGACGTTTCTTCTTTCACCACATAATTACAATCTTTATTCATAAAATTAATAGGAAAACTAATAAAAATACTACTAAAACTACTGCTAAAAATGTTACGACTACCCAATTATTCAACCTGATCAACTTTCTAGGCAGCCCTATTGATATGGAATAATGGATTGAAGGACCAAGGGTGCCTCAAACTGTATCACTAAAAAACTTAAAATCATTTTTTTGGATTATTTTGTAAGATGTTAGAAAATGAAAAAGCAAGATCTATTAAAAATAAAATGTAGAATGCACAAACATTTTTCCTGTAAAACTATTCTTAGCTTCAAACCTTCCTAGTGCATTTTTATTTTTTTTCGATATGTTTATATAAATATCTGATTGTTTCATTACATGAAAAGCACTTGCCCATTCCATAATTTGATAGTACCCATTTTGAATCACGTTAAGTTTAACGTCGTTTTTCACACTGTGTATTTGCTTTTGTTATGTCTTGGAAACCTGTGAAAATTATCTTCCTTCATCATTTTTGCTTAGATGTTCTGCCCAGGATTCAGAAAAGAGAAAAAAATATCAAACTTTTGCCAAAAGGAAAATAAAAATTTCCCAGTAGCTCAACGTATTAAAAAAAGAACTATTGTATCTTATTCAATAAAAAAGTGGTGTTTGAGTTCCGTTTGAATGGAATATAAGTTTTTGAATTTAGGAAAAGGAGTTAAACTTAAAAAAAAAAAAAAAAACCAAAAGCTCCGTCAAGATGAGCGGTGTGTGTAGGTAAATGTGATGAAGCTAAATACTATTTCAACTGAAAATTTTTTAATACCGCTTAAATAAAAAAAGTGACACAGTTAACGGGAGCAAAAGATTTGGATACAAAGCTTTAACTAGGAGGTTATCCTGCCAAGGGTGAGTATGGTCATGTACCATCTAAAGTCAAAAACATGCAACGTTTAATCAATTAATCCTAAAAATGTATGCAACTGACAATTTCAAAATCTAATTCCAATTAATTGATCCAACAATTTATTATCTTGATATTTTTTGGAGGAAGGATAAGATGGATGGTTTGGGTTGGAGCAAGAAGTGTAAGTGAGAAGTTCAGAATTTGAACTCTCCTACTTACACTAGAAAAGAAAGGGAAAAAAAATCTTGACGTTTTCTTAAATTATGCGTTAGTTTGAAAAATCTTCTATGGATATCAATTCATTAAAATTTTTTTTCAAGCCATTTAATATTTATATCTGTAAATAAAAATAAACATATTTCATGTCCCGCAAGTCAAACACGTGTCATTATTGTTAACTTCAAAGTCCACTTTGACTAACAATTGCTCTTGCAGAGCACCAGCCGTTGGAAGCTTACAGCCGCAACCCAACACAAAACAAACGAACAAAATAGTGAAGAAACGTGGAATCATCACATAGTAACAAGATAGCAATCTTAATAGGATACGGGGCAGGAGCGGTCCTCAGACGACCGCTCCTGAACGGTCTCCTCACAATAAAAAACGTGAGGAGACAAATGAGCCAAGTCAGCAAGGCTGAAGCAGGGCACAAAAACGATGCCGTTCCAAATAAAAAAATGTTGACTTCCAAACGGGAGCAGACGGAGCAAACGGAAGAGAATTGGTTTTTGAAATTCAAGTTGAAATTTTGAATTAGCCGCAGAAAACAAAACTGAGGGAAGCGTCTTCATGTGCTTGTGAAGGTAATCTACTCTGACCAACCACTCACTGAAGGTAGAAAGCTGAAGTTCGGTGGGATTCAACCTACTGGGTGTTTCTAGGTGAAGTGGGTGTAGTCTACTCTGATGAAGGTAGCAATTGACAGAAAAGTGGGTGGAGAGGCAGGCGGCATGGAAGAAGCAAACAGAGATGAAGCCAAAGTTTGTCCGTAAAACTGAATAGCAGAAGCAGCTGTGGTCTCCAATTGGGTATAAGAGTGTTGTATGTATTCTGAATGCGTGCAAGAGCGGCGGTAAGGTAGAAGCAAATAGAGGAAATTCAGCATCTCACGAAACCAGATTTTGTCCTTCAACTTAATAGCAGAAGCAGCTACGTCTCCGACTTCGGTGAAACGTGAAGCGTATTAGCAGACCAAGGTAACATGACTGAACCATGTCAGTAATTGTGGCCAATAATTTGTCACCCAAATGCACATCTGTTAAAGGAAGGATGAAATTAGAGTCACTGAAGACATAATATGAAGATGATAGAAGAATAGTGAAGTTGTACTGTATTTGTATGTGTGTACCGTATCTGTGTGTGTGTGAGCATTCAGCTTTTCAGTGATGGACTATAATGGGATAGTAGTTTTTGGAAGACCTAGGGTTATGTATTCAAGTAAACCGTCGACTGGAATTAGGGAAAGATGAGAGAAACAAAGTCACATTTAACATTAATGAATATACATCTTGTTGTAAATTAGTTACATGTTATAGCCACCGTATTACAATTGATATGAATCATTGTGCATGTAGTAATTGGTCCATGCTCATGGAGCAATATTAGTTTGCCCCTCTCCTGACCATACAGTGTGTATAAAATGGAGGTGTAGAGTTGAATGAGGTGAAGCAGAGGAAAAGACACATATGTGAATAATAAATGGGTGAACCTTGTGTTGTAAGTCAATTACATGATGTAAGAAATATATTACAATGAGTAGAAAGTAGGGTTATGTATTCAAGTAAACCATCGACTGGAATTAGGGAAAGATGAGAGAAACAAAGTCACATTTAACAAGTGAATGAATATACATCTTGTTGTAAATTAGTTACATGTTATAGCCACCGTATTACAATTGATATGAATTATTGTGCATCTAGTAATTGGTCCATGCTCATGGAGCAATATTAGTTTGCCCCTCTCCTGACCATACAGTGTGTATAAAATGGAGGCGTAGAGTTGAATGAGGTGAAGCAGAGGAAAAGACACATATGTGAATAATAAATGGGTGAACCTTGTGTTGTAAGTCAATTACATGATGTAAGAAATATATTACAATGAGTAGAAAGTACTTGTTTGGCCCTCAAAATGTAGAAAAAGTAGAAAATGTGGAGTTGGTTTATGCGGTTGTCATTAACGAATGACATAAGGTCCAGTGAGCTAAAGAATCTAGAATCAAAATATAATCACCAGCGTGGATGTACATACAGTTAAAATAGACTTACATCGTGTGACCAATACATTACAGTCCGTATAAGTTAGTGTACATGGAGTTGTATTTGTACATAGATAATGCCGTTGTCTTAGAGTAAAAGTAAGGTGATGTGAATCATTAATCATATTGATAAGCGTAATAATAGGATTTGGTATACGAGTAATGTGTGATTCATAACACATTATAAATGGTAATATACATTTATATTGTCGTTTATGTACATACTATTCATGAAATGTTGCAAATTAGGGTGTTTGATGCATAATTGGCAGGAGTAGAAGTAATGGATTGCAGCAAATTGGCAGAAAATGGGACCCCTGAATTAGGAATGGAGTTCAACAGTGAAGAGGATGCGTACAAGTTTTACAACAAGTATGCCTTTAAAATGGGTTTCAGTGTACGTAAAGACTATCTGAATAAAGACAAAGACGGCGTGACCACGTCTAGGAGATATAGTTGCTGCAAGGAAGGTGTGAAACGCAAGTACGAAGGTGATGTGATGCCAAAGAGGACACGAGCGCCGACGAAAACAGGGTGTGGAGCTAAGATGGTTATCGTGTTGTTTAGAGGGACAATGAAGTACCGTGTGCATGACCTTGTCTTAGAGCATAATCATGAGTTGCACATTGCTCAATGTGCTCACATGATGCCATCACAAAGAAAAGTGAGTGTGGCTCAAGGATTCCAAGCTGAAATAAGCGAGGATGCTGGGCTTTCATTGAAACAGAGCCATGAGCTTATGGGAACGGAAGCAGGTGGGATGGGTAATGTGGGATATACTCGGGATGATCTTAAACGATATCTTCGAACGAGACGGGAAAGGAGCTTGAAATATGGAGAAGCAGGTAGCATGCTGAATTATTTTCAAGAGCAAACACTCGAGAATCCATCCTTTTTTCATGCCGTACAGCTGGACTGTGAAGAGCAGATAACGAATATCTTTTGGGCTGATGCAGGAATGTTAATTGACTACAACTTTTTTGGAGACGTAGTCACATTCGACACAACCTACAAAACAAATAAAGAATACCGGCCACTTGGAGTATTTGTGGGTTTTAACCAGCATAGGCAAATTGTGATATTCGGTGCTGCCCTTATGTATGATGAGACGATAGATTCTTTCAAATGGGTGTTTGGTACATTTTTAGAAGCAATGTGCGGAAAACATCCAAGTACCATACTAACCGACCAAGATCACGCCATGGCAGCCGCTCTTTCAATTGTCATGCCTGAAACATTTCACGGTCTATGTACGTTTCACATAAGGCGTAATTTTATGAAACATCTTGGCAATCACTACAAGGAAAATAGTGATCTTCCATACATGTTTGGTGCCTGCATGTATGAGTTTGAAGAAGTGGAACAATTCAATAGGGTGTGGGAGGCGATGGTGAAGAAACACAATCTTGAAAATAATGAATGGCTCTCCGGGTTGTATAAAATTCGTGATAAATGGGCAAGGTGCATGATGAAAGAAAGATGGACCGCGGGAATGCGAAGCACCCAACTCAGCGAAAGCCTAAATGCAGCAATTAAAAATCATTTGAAACTGGATCATGACCTTGTGCAGTTCTTTAGACATTTCAATCGGGTGGTTGATGAAAAGAGACATAATGAACTGATCGCAGAATATGAAATGAGGCAAAAGCTCCCCATGGTAGGGTTAAGGCAAACACCTATGCTTGTGCATGCATCAGAGACGTATTCACCAACCGTATTTGTTGCATTCCAAAATGAATATGGCGAGTCAACAGCTATGGTTATATTGAGACAACAAGATGCAGTGATGTTTGTGGAGTTTGCGGTCATGAGGTATGATGGAGGACCTGAAAGAACAGTAGTATTCAATCGGAATGATTTAAGTGTACGTTGCAGTTGCAAAAAATACGAGAATGAAGGCATTTTATGTGGACACGCGTTGAAGGTGTTTGATACCGTGGGCATAAAAATAATTCCTCCTGAATACATTAAGAGGCGATGGACAAAAAGAGCTCGGGCTGGAGACTGTTTTGATCGGAGATGACAGGAAGTTGTGGCTGATCCTAAATTCATGATTTCAACTCGTTATCAGGAACTCGCTCCAGCCATGATTAAGGTCGCAACTGTGAGGACTCGCAAATTCCTTATATTTTTCCTCAAAAATACCCTTTTATTTGGAAATTATTATTTGTCAAATGCCACTACCCAAATATTTCACAATAAGTGTAAGTAAACCTAGAAAATAGGGTTTTACGCTTCGGTTTCAAGTTTGGAGCAAAATTAGGGTTTTCGCGATTTTCCGCCGGATGAATTTTCGGTATAGAGTAAGAATTAATTTGGGGATTAAAAGTGACTTTTAAGTGAGAAATAATATGTGACTAGTGGCAATGATATAAGGTTAGTGAATTGGAAGTAAAAAAACCTGGTACGTGAGTTTTTAAGAAAAACGGCGCGATCCGGCGGGTCCCGCGCATTACCGATTGAACGCACTGCTTGACCACCATTTTTCTTACCCAACAAGTTTGTTGACTTTTGTACATAATATCTTCTTAAATTGCAGCAAGGTTGACCGAAATTAGTGGCCAAGAAATACAAGAAAGAAAGAGAAAAAAAAAGAGGTGGTGGTGGTGACACTTGTCACCACCTCATGGCTTCTTAACCAAGACTATTACCATCCATTTAACTCCAACACTTAGCCAATTTCTTCTTCATTTCTGCTGTTGCTGGCCATGAGAAGCAAGAAGAAAAACCCAAAGGAAAACATTCCATTTCATCTTCAAATCCAACAACTTAGTGAGAAAACAAACAAAGTAAACCGATTAAACTTGTTCTTGAGTGATTAGCTAGTGGCTTGTGGTGTGATTTTTTGAGGAGAAAGCTTGGGCTACTTGTAGTAACCTCTAGTCAAGGTAAGAGAGCTTATCTCTCCAAGTTTTGCTTTCAATTTTGTTCAATTAAGCTTGGCAACTTGATCTTGTGGTGAGATTATGGATGATTATCATGTTTTAGTAGTTTTCCCCAATTTATTTGATGAACTAGGGCTTGTGAAAATTCTGCCCAAATTGTTGTATGATGCTTATATGTTGCAATTGAGGTTTTATAAGGTGTTGTGGTAGTGATTAGACCAAGAAATTAAGGAAAGTTGCACTAGAAACTCAAAATTCCAGAATCTGGAAAATTTTCCCAACATTCTGTCCGAATTTTTATCTGTGTGTTAGAGGCCGAATTGGCCTTAGCTCAAAGAAGAAAAGTTGTAGAGAATGGAAATTTATAGGTGCCTACAAAATTTCAGCTCAATCGGAGCAACGTAGGACGTGAAAAGTCCAAAATACCCTTACTGTTCTAAGTATTTCCCAGCAGTCCGTTTCTTCAGTTAGGTCCAGTTTATCACGTTTTTTGACCAGGATCCATTCTGATTTAGCTCTGGGCCAAAACATGAGAGTTGTAGTGTTCTGAAGTAGCTTTAAAATGCCTCTAAGAACACCTGAATTGGACTTTTGTACATTGGGTTATGACCATTACAGTGTTCTGCGTTTAAACAGCCGACGAATTGGTTTCTGGTTTAGTAATTTGAGAATTTGACCAAGTTACATTAGAAACTGGACTAAGTGACCTTCATGAACATTATAACCCTGTGTCTTAGCTTCGAAACGGCATAGGTTATGTCTTAATCCGATAAGCGTAGCCTCGGATATGTTATTTCCGCATTCGCACGTCAAATCTGTCTTTTGCTAAATTGAATTTCTGCACTTGTTATTACTGTATTTCTTATTCTTATGATATTGTGAGCCTATTGAACGGCTCTTGACTTGAATTGCTTATGTGTGATGTTGGGTTGTGGTTGAGGAAAAATAATGAAGCCAAAATGGCTGGAAAATTAGGTAAACACAAAGGGCGTGCTGCCCAAATTTTCGCCCGAGGGCTAGGTTTCTATTTGAACTTGTATACTTTTGTTTGGCCAATACCATGACCGGGTTTCCATTTTAAAACATGATTTTTCATCCTTGGGTTCAAACAACCCTCTTCTTACTTGAAAGTCATCTTTATACGTTTTACTCCTAATTAGTCGGGTTTCTTTGTTTCCCTTAAATGTTTTGCTCGATAAACTGTAATATGTTCTCTTGTTCAACCTTAGGTTTCATTGGTGATTAAGGGTAATATCCGGAAGGATATTTTGCACGATATTTTGCATTTCTAGGTGAGTGTTCCTTATTTGATTCTATGGCTTGTTGTTATCATTTGCTAATGTGTTAAGTGCTTTTAATGATTTCCGAAACGAGCTTCCTAGGCGAGTGTGTACTTTATCACACTCGACCTAAATAACTGTGTAATTTTCAAGGATTTAATGATTGAAATGTTACTTGCGCATGAATGTAAGCCTTTTGGGCTGAACTGGCCATTGCCCCTTGTTACCGGTCGTCTCGAGCCAGAAGCGGACTCGGTCGGGCGATTAGGGACTTGGGTGAACGTTTGGTATACTCGAGTATTACCCTGTAGGTTGGTGGAGACTGGCCAACGGCCAGGACGGGGGTGAATGAATGAATGAATGAACGAACGATCGAACGAGGGTTATTGATAAACGAAAAATGCAGTTTCAAATGATTGGAGGAATAAGGGGAAATGTCAGGAGAACGAATGAACGAAATAACGAATTGCTCCTTGTGAGCCGTATCCTTTTTAATGAATGTGTTACTATCGCTTTCCATTGAAAATGTTTCTTGAATTATTGATACTCCATGTTTAATGTATTGGATTGATTATCTGATTATGTGTTCGGAACCTCACTGGGCTTTTAGCTCATCCCTTTAGTTTTGTTTTCCTTACAGGGGAAGGCGAGCGAGGACGTGAGCTTGAGATAGACTAGCCAATCTAGTTTTGTTTCTTTTGTAGTGGTTCTCGCCTAGTGCTTGGCACGGGCTGGACGTATGAAGGATTGAGAACCCTTGTATATTTGATGTTTATATTCTCTTTTGGGTTGGCAATGTATATAAGTTCCGCTTTAAGTTTGGATCAATGCCCTATTTATTCTTGTGATTTATTTCAGTTTTTAATTGAGAACTGTAGCGAACGACTGAGTCCCGGCGAGAGCTGGGCAGGCGGCCCGCCGAACCCTCTGGTACGCCTTAGGGGGAGGTGGGGTCGTTACAAGTGGTATCAGAGCTTAGGCTTCAGATCTCTGTAGTGTATCCTAGATTAAAGATTAGGATACCGGACTGTGGGATTTGATTGGACTTGAAAGTTAAACGATTGAGGGATAAAACTTATAGCTGCTTCGCGTGGTTTCTACGTGGAGTGACCCTGGACTAAGTGGTGAAAAAGTATGAGAGACTAAGTGAAGCTATGAATTGCGAATGTTATAGGCCTTAAATCTTTCTCATGGTATCTGAAGACCATAGATAGGTATGTCAGGTAGGAATTCCGATTGT
The DNA here is from genome assembly GCF_003713205.1 of Coffea eugenioides. NCBI lineage: Eukaryota > Viridiplantae > Streptophyta > Magnoliopsida > Gentianales > Rubiaceae > Coffea > Coffea eugenioides. Next base: position 28,884,402 of record NC_040037.1, read on the forward strand.
AGATAGTTTACTCTTGAGACTGCAGCTCGAGATGTGAATTATCTTATTTCAGATTCTCGTGCCTGAGTACTCTATAGTTAAGGTGCTGCTAAATACTTGAGACTTGTATTTTGGGAACATGAACAGGCTTTGTCTGACTAGAATGAGCACAAGAGGTCAGGGACATCTAGTTTGGATAGTAAGTGACGTGAGAGACCAGACGGGCTGATACTGGGGCGACTTCACCTTTTCCTTTTGATTTACCTGTATATTGTTACTACATGACGTTAGTATACCTGTTTGTATATGGTTATCTGTCCAACTTGATATGTATTTGTGTATTTGCTTATCCATCTTCTTGGTATGGCGTGTTATGTGGGTATATGTTTATTTGAATATTTGGTGCCCTCAATAGTTACTTTAGTAACCTTATCGTGTTTATTTACTAAATTACCTTTTTGGGGGAAAAGAAAAGAGAGGGAAAACATATATATGGACGGGAGACGTAGCCGTGGACGTGGCCGTGGGAATGAACGAGCTCAAGAGCCAGGAGAGGAAAGAGAAACAACAGCTGCACAAGAGCAAGGAACGAGGGTTGAAGCCGAAGACCAAATGGCAATGGTAATGCAACAAATGACAGATATCATGGCAAGACTGGTGGATCAACAAGGCCAAATGGCCGTGAATCAACTCCGGAACCCTGAAATCGGAGAAAATAAGGCTCTTGAGAGGTTCCAGAAATTTACTCCTCCGAAATTCCTTGGAGGATCTGATCCGGATATAGCCGAACTATGGTTAGAGGCCATGATTAATATTTTCACCGTCTTGAACTACACCGAGCAAAGACAAGTAAACTTTGCGGTGTTCCAATTTGAAGGATCGGCCCGAGCGTGGTGGAACGTTATTAAAGCAAAATGGGAAAGAGAACAGACCGTATGGACATGGACGAATTTCATAAGGGAATTTAACGAGAAATACCTCCCTCCTTTAGTTCAAGAGAGGAGAGAGGAAGAGTTTATTGGACTACGCCAGGGAACGTTAAGTGTGGCCGAATATGAAACGAAATTTACGAAACTATCCAAGTTTGCTTCTGAATTGGTGGCCACAGAACGGCGAAGAGTAAGACGGTTTATACAAGGATTAAATTTGGAACTCCAAGAAGCATTAGCGGCAGTACAAGTGAATACGTTTACGGAGGCCCTTGAGAAAGCTCAAAGAATCGAGACTGCAAAGGCACAGATAAAAGCTTCCCAGACCCATAAAAGGAGTGCATCGAGTAGTGTAGTGGAGGAATTAAGTGAAGCGAGAGTCCCTTCCAAAGTGCAAAAAGTGAACTTTTTGTCCCACCCACCATGGACATTAGGGGCGATAGGTGAAGGATCTACAAAAGAAAGACAAATCAGATTTGGGAAAAGTTTTCAAGAAAGCCAAAAGATGGCTTCTCACGTGGTCTGTGAGTACTGTGGAAAGGCAAATCATGTCGAAAGCGATTGTTGGAGAAAGGGGCGGAAATGTTTAATCTGCGGAAGTGGCGATCATCAAGTTAGCAATTGTCCGAGGAGACAGTCACGTGAAAGCAATACTCTGCAACTGGATGGAGCTAAATCACAAGTGAATGAAGGAGGGAAACGAACTAGCGGACCGGCAAAGGTTTATGCTTTAGACAACCGACAAGTTCCGGACTCGTCTGAGGCAACTGAAGGTAAAATTTCGAGGACGAAATTTTTTTAAGGGGGAGAGAATGTGAGGACTCGCAAATTCCTTATATTTTTCCTCAAAAATACCCTTTTATTTGGAAATTATTATTTGTCAAATGCCACTACCCAAATATTTCACAATAAGTGTAAGTAAACCTAGAAAATAGGGTTTTACGCTTCGGTTTCAAGTTTGGAGCAAAATTAGGGTTTTCGCGATTTTCCGCCGGATGAATTTTCGGTATAGAGTAAGAATTAATTTGGGGATTAAAAGTGACTTTTAAGTGAGAAATAATATGTGACTAGTGGCAATGATATAAGGTTAGTGAATTGGAAGTAAAAAAACCTAGTACGTGAGTTTTTAAGAAAAACGGCGCGATCCGGCGGGTCCCGCGCATTACCGATTGAACGCACTGCTTGACCACCATTTTTCTTACCCAACAAGTTTGTTGACTTTTGTACATAATATCTTCTTAAATTGCAGCAAGGTTGACCGAAATTAGTGGCCAAGAAAGGCAAGAAAGAAAGAGAAAAAAAAAGAGGTGGTGGTGGTGACACTTGTCACCACCTCATGGCTTCTTAACCAAGACAATTACCATCCATTTAACTCCAACACTTAGCCAATTTCTTCTTCATTTCTGCTGTTGCTGGCCGTGAGAAGCAAGAAGAAAAACCCAAAGGAAAACATTCCATTTCATCTTCAAATCCAACAACTTAGTGAGAAAACAAACAAAGTAAACCGATTAAACTTGTTCTTGAGTGATTAGCTAGTGGCTTGTGGTGTGATTTTTGAGGAGAAAGCTTGGGCTACTTGTAGTAACCTCTAGTCAAGGTAAGAGAGCTTATCTCTCCAAGTTTTGCTTTCAATTTTGTTCAATTAAGCTTGGCAACTTGATCTTGTGGTGAGATTATGGATGATTATCATGTTTTAGTAGTTTTCCCCAATTTATTTGATGAACTAGGGCTTGTGGAAATTCTGCCCAAATTGTTGTATGATGCTTATATGTTGCAATTGAGGTTTTATAAGGTGTTGTGGTAGTGATTAGACCAAGAAATTAAGGAAAGTTGCACTAGAAACTCAAAATTCCAGAATCTGGAAAATTTTCCCAACATTCTGTCCGAATTTTTATCTGTGTGTTAGAGGCCGAATTGGCCTTAGCTCAAAGAAGAAAAGTTGTAGAGAATGGAAATTTATAGGTGCCTACAAAATTTCAGCTCAATCGGAGCAACGTAGGACGTGAAAAGTCCAAAATACCCTTACTGTTCTAAGTATTTCCCAGCAGTCCGTTTCTTCAGTTAGGTCCAGTTTATCACGTTTTTTGACCAGGATCCATTCTGATTTAGCTCTGGGCCAAAACATGAGAGTTGTAGTGTTCTGAAGTAGCTTTAAAATGCCTCTAAGAACACCTGAATTGGACTTTTGTACATTGGGTTATGACCATTACAGTGTTCTGCGTTTAAACAGCCGACGAATTGGTTTCTGGTTTAGTAATTTGAGAATTTGACCAAGTTACATTAGAAACTGGACTAAGTGACCTTCATGAACATTATAACCCTGTGTCTTAGCTTCGAAACGGCATAGGTTATGTCTTAATCCGATAAGCGTAGCCTCGGATATGTTATTTCCGCATTCGCACGTCAAATCTGTCTTTTGCTAAATTGAATTTCTGCACTTGTTATTACTGTATTTCTTATTCTTATGATATTGTGAGCCTATTGAACGGCTCTTGACTTGAATTGCTTATGTGTGATGTTGGGTTGTGGTTGAGGAAAAATAATGAAGCCAAAATGGCTGAAAAATTAGGTAAACACAAAGGGCGTGCTGCCCAAATTTTCGCCCGAGGGCTAGGTTTCTATTTGAACTTGTATACTTTTGTTTGGCCAATACCATGACCGATTTTCCATTTTAAAACATGATTTTCATCCTTAGGGTTCAAACAACCCTCTTCTTACTTGAAAGTCACTTTATAACGTTTTAACTCTAATTAGTCGGGTTTCTTTGTTTCCCATTAAATGTTTTTGGCTGCGATAAACTGTAATATGTTCTCTGTCAACCTTAGGTTTCATTGGTGATTAAGGGTAATATCCGGAAGGATATTTGCACGATTTTTGCATTTCTAGGTGAGTGTTCTTATTTGATTCTAATGGCTTGTTGTTATCATTTGCTATGTTAAGTGCTTTTAATGATTTCCGAAACGAGTTCCTAGGCGAGTTGTGTACTTTATCACACTCGACCAAAATAACTGTGTATTTCAAGATTTAATGATTGAAATGTTTACTTGCGCATAGAATGTAAGCTTGGCTGAACTGGCCATGCCCCCTTGTTAGTCGTCTCGAGCCAAGAAGCGGACTCGTCGGGCGATTAGGGATTGGGCTGAACGTTTGGGTATCTCGAGTATTGACCCTGTAAGGTTGGTGGAGACTGGCCAACGGCCAGGAGGGGTGAATGAATGAATGAATGAACGAACGATCGAACGAGGCGGTTATTGA
>NC_040037.1:28889564-29015091 GCF_003713205.1 Coffea eugenioides
AAGGAAAAGCATGGTGATTTGAAGAAAAGAATGGACATCTTGGATGAAACTTTGAAATCAAGAAAACAGGATTTTCTCAAAAGAAACATATCATCTACCCATCTTACTGCTTGTCAAAGAACATTTGCTCACAACAAAATTGCACATGGCTTCACAACATATAGAAGAGGTGGATTGAGATATATCAAACCAGTACATGTTAAGAACTCTTTCATTATGTGTGATTTCTGTTGTCAAAGAGGGCATTTGAAAGGAGATTGCTATGTGAAAAGAAATCAGAACAAAGGGATGAAATGCATGTGGTTAGTTAGATACAATGCTAACTATTATGGACCCAAAAATTAAAATGGGTACCAAACACCTTATTTTTTTCAGGAAAAAGGATCAAACAAGTCCAAATGGTTTATTGATAGCGGCTGCTCAAGGCACATGACCGGTGATCCCTCTCTGTTCATAAAGCTGAAATCAAAATCAAGTGGAAAGGTGACGTTTGGTGATGATGTGAAAGCTAAGACAATTGGAATAGGTGATGTTGGTAAGAATGGTGAAACTTTTGTTCAAAATGTGCTCTTAGTTGATAACTTAGGTTATAACTTGCTTAGTGTTAGTCAATTGTGTGATAAAGACTTGTATGTGTTGTTTAAAAAGCATGAATGCATTGTACTTGATTCCAAATACAATGTTGTGTTCAAAGGTAAGAGGTTTAATGACATATATATTGTGATTCTTGATAAAGTTGATTCTTCTAGCTTAAAATGCCTTAAAGCTTCAAATGAAGATCCTTGGTTGTGGCATAGAAGACTTTGTCATTTTAACATGGACTTACTAAAGGAAATTTCGAAAAAGGAACTAGTTAGAGGCTTGCCAAAAATCAGTTTTGAAAAGGATAAAATATGTGATGCATGTCAATTTGGTAAGCAAACAAAAGTTTCTTTTAAAACAAAGAAGTGTGTATCTACTTCAAAACCATTAGAACTCTTGCATCTTGACTTATTTGGCCCTACTCAAATCTCTAGCTTGGGTGGTAAGAAATACTGTTTTGTGATTGTGGATGATTATTCTAGATACACTTGGGTGATATTTCTTGCTCATAAAGATGATGCCTTCAAGAATTTTACTTCATTATTTGCTAAAGTGCAAAATCTGCTTGGTTTAAAAATTGTTAGAATTAGAAGTGATAATGGTACTGAATTCAAATTTTGTGAATTTCCAGAATTTTGTGATTATAATGGTATAACTCATGAGTTTTCTATTGCAAGGACTCCACAGCAAAATGGTGTTGTAGAAAGGAAAAACAGGACTCTCCAAGAGGCTGCTAGAACTATGTTGAATGAATGTAGATTGCCTAAATACCTTTGGGCTGAAGCGGTAAACACTGCATGTTATGTAATGAATAGAATTCTCTTGAGACCAATTTTGAAGAAAACTCCTTATGAACTGATTTTTGATAAGAAACCTACGGTTGGTTATTTCAAAGTATTTGGTTGTAAATGCTTTATTTTGAATCTAAAGGAACATCTTGGCAAGTTTGATAAAAAATCTGATGAAGGAATATTTTTGGGATATTGTGAAAATAAAAGAGGATATAGAGTTTTTAATAGAAGGACTCTTGTGATTGAAGAAGCTATACATATAACATTTGATGAAGCCAATGATGATAATTCCAAAAGTTTGTGTGAGGATGATGATGTAGGTGTTCGAGAAGGAATGGAAAAGCTATCAATTGGGAATGAAGGAAGTTCTAAACCAGCAGCAACTGAAATGGAAAATGAAGTTCAAAATGATCAAGAAGTGGAAGATGAAGACAAAAATGATGATCCACTCAAAGATCTTCCCAAGGCTTGGAAATTCAGCCAAAATCATCCAAAAGAACTTATAATTGGTGATCCATCCGAGAAGGTAAACACTCGTTCCTCATCGAGAAAATTGATTGATAATTTTGCTTTAGTTTCTCTTTTTGAACCTAAAAATATCAATGATGCTTTAAAGGATGAAAACTGGATTTTGGCTATGCAAGAGGAACTTAATCAATTTGAGAGAAATGAAGTTTGGACACTTGTTGATAGACCTCAAAATCAGCCTATCATTGGCACAAAATGGATTTTTAGAAATAAGTTGGATGATAAAGGTGTTGTTGTAAGAAATAAAGCCAGATTAGTTGCTAAAGGATATGCACAAGAAGAAGGAATTGATTTTGATGAAACATTTGCTCCCGTAGCAAGATTAGAATCTCCTATTAGAACTGCTTCTTGCTTGCTTGCTCAGAAGTTTCAAATGTTTCAAATGGATGTTAAAATGTGCTTTTTCAATGGTTTTTCTTGATCAAGAAGTGTTGTGGATCAACCCCCCGGTTTTGAAAAATACAAAATTTTCCAAGTCATTTGTTTTAAACTTTCTAAAGCTTTATATGGTTTAAAACAGGCTCCAAGAGCTTGGTATGAAGATTAAGTGGTTTCTTGATTGAAAAGGTTCAAAAGGGGTGTTGTAGGACACACTTTTTACTAAGCCAGTGTTGAAAGACCTTCTATTGTGCAAATATATGTTGATATATTATTTTCGGTCTACTAATGAGTTAATCTATGTAAGGAGTTTTTTCCACCACTATGCAAAATGATTTGAAATGAGTATGGATGGGAGAATTAATTTCCTTCCTTGGACTTTCAAACATCAAGCTCGTTGAGGAATTTTTAATAAATCAAGCAAAATAAATACCAAGGAATTGCTGAAAAGGTTTGGCATGGAAGGACTCAAAACAAGTTTGGAACTCATGTGCCACTTCTACAAAGCTTGACAAAGATGAAAGGAAGGTAATCATGTGGAACGCATTATAAGAGGTATGATGGAAGCTCTACTTTATTTAAACCGCAAGTAGACCCTGATATTATGTTCTGTTTGCTATTGTGTGCTAGATTCAATCTTGTCCAAAAGAAACATTTGATGTTCTGTAAAAAAGAATTTTTAGGTATTTTGAAAAGGTACACTTGACTATGGTCTTTGGTATGCGTAGAATCTAATGAGTTTGCTCTTAATATGGTTATTCGATGCTGATTTTGGAGGTTGCTGTGGAAGAAGAGTACGAGTGGAACTTGTCATTTTCTTGGAAATTGTTTAGTCTCTTGGTTTAGCAAAAAGCAAAATGCAATATCTTTGGTCTACAACCGAAAGCGGAATTATATTGCCGTAGTGCATGTTGTGCTCAACTTTTGTGGATGAAGGCACACTTTGAATGATTTTTGGATTGTTGTATGACTGCATGCCTGTATTCTGTGATAATACTAGTGCTATAAATTTGACCAAAAATCTATTCCATCATTCTAGGACAAAGCACATAGATTATCAAAGCATATTTATTCGTGATCTTGTTCAAAAAGGTGAAATATGTGTAAATTATGTTTGTTCTAAAGATCAATTTGCTGATATATTTACCAAAGCTCTGCCATTAGATCAGTTCATTCATCTAAGATGAAATTAGGAATAATCGAAAAATCATCCTAATATTTCTCAAAGTCTTCGGACGTCCGAAAGAAGATGAACGGACGTCCGATGATGTTCTTCAGCCATTTTCCAGAATTGCGCCTGTTCGGACGCAACTGTCGGACGTACAACTTCGTTCGGCCGTCCGACAGTGCAACGGCTCATTTGTTTTAAATCAACTTTCTTCCTTATTTGCTTCAGTCTCCTCATATCCTATTTCCTCTCGGACGAAAACTCTCTCTTCCCTCACTCTCAAATTCGTACCATTCTGTAACTACCATTCCCAAATTGACTCAACCAAAACATTTCCCCATCGTTTGCGTTTCATTTCTCCTGATCATTTCACCAAACTGAGTAACATTTCGCAAATCCCCAAATTTTCCTCACAACCCTACTCTTGCATAACCGCTCTGTCAAATCTCGTTCAAGGTGTTTTTGTCCCAAAATTTCTGTGCGAATCACTTCCCTACTGCTGTGTGCATCATTTGCATCCTCCATTCCACACATTTAGAACAATGGTGAATCTAAGGGGAGGAAAAGTTACTGCCGGACGCAAGCATCCACTCAGGGATGAGGATGAGGATCTTCCTACTGTCAAACGGACATCCAAACGCTTCAAAAGGGGAGCTATCAAGGGTCAAATGTCACGGCCTACTCCACAACCCACATCTCAGCCTGAATCTGGACAGGGGACCTCCTCTCAACCGCCTCCTAAATCAGTTCCTCCTCCTACATTCTTTGATGATGCTGCGAAAGACAAATACTCCTGGATATCCCAGAAGGGTGTCATCCCTCAAAGAACTGTAAACCCCTCTGAATTTCGCTCCATAGGTTTAGAATCCATTCTGAGTCTATTTGCTTTCCAGAAATGGTCACATCTTATTTCTATGCCAAATGTCTACTATCCTGATATGTTGCATCAATTTTTTGCCAATCTAAGGAAAGGTTCTGACCCAACTGAAATATTTTCCAGGGTTAATGGGGTAGACTTAATCATTGATTCTGAAATCGTGAACTCCATTTTAAATACTACCATTGAACGTTTATGCAAAGATAAGATTGCTAATTTCTTTTCTTATGAAGAGCTTCCTACTGCTGCAAATCATTTTGATGGGACAAAAATGTTAACCTATTTCAAAAGAAGTTTTTCCTCACCTGCTGATGCTAAATTGAATGATCTGGCCCCTGTGAATTTAATTGCTTTTTCTATCATTTCAAACCTGCTTGTGCCTACTGATGGCCACAGAACTGATGCAAACAAAATGGAGTTGTACCTCTTTTATTGTTTTCAAGAAAAAATTCGTATTGATTTTGGTTTTGTCATGTGCAAGTTCTTACTTCGCTATGCCACTGATTCTCGCAGAAAATTATCTTATGGAAAGTTTCTTCAAAAGATTTTTGAGTTTAACAAAGTCCCTATTCTAGGTGTTTGTCCTAAAGAAGCATCTTCTTATGCCTTTACAAAAGGGTATTTTGAAAGGAAAAATCTTGTTTTCAAAGATAATCTGTGGGCTTATAAGGGTGCATCTTCTAGTGAACTTAGGTCTAAGACTGCACATGATCCTTCACCCATTTCACTCACTCCCATTCACCCTAGGAAGTCTGCCACTAAAGCATCTTCCTCTTCCAGTAATGAAGTAATTGAGCTTCTTCAAGAACTCAAACAGCATGTTCTTCTTCTAGAACATGGTCTCATGCTCACCATGTCTTCTGAGCAACAAACTGCCTTTCTTGACAAAAAGAATCTTCTTTTTCCTCCACCTGTGGTTGAGGAAGTCTCACATGACAAAGAACCTCGAACCACTGATCCAGGTTCATCAGTTCCAGATCCGAATCCAGCAACTCCTGTGACTCCTCATGGCCCTTCCACATCAGACAAAGGCAAGGCACCAATTGTAGAAGCTGCTGAAGATAATGAAGACACTGAAGAGGAGGATCTCGACCAATATCAGCTTTCTCGGAGGACACCTGGATCCACGTAGATCATCATTTAGGACATTTGCATTTTGTTTGTCTCTTTTAGAATATGTTATGTTATGGATATTCTCAGTTTCTTTTGGTGTGTGTTGATGGATGATCTAAGTACTGAGGTGTAATATAATGGATATTCTTGTTTATGTTTAAGTTCTGTGATGTTTCTAAGTATCTTGTTGGAAGTTATTGGTGATGTTTAAGTACTGGTGATGTTTGTTTATTCTGTTTATGTGAATGGAATGAATTGTTTTTGGTTTACATTTTGGATAAGATGTATTTGTGTATAAGATGGATGTTTTTGGTTTGCTCTTTTGTGATGACAAAAAGGGGGAGAGATCTGATTGATGATTGATAATGTTGGATATGATGAATTGATTGATGGTTTAATTAAATTTGGATTTTGCTGATGGATTGAATTGGTGATATGTTGGTTGTGTGTTACTTAATTGTCATGATTTTGGATGATTGTCTAAACTCGGTTGGGCAGTCTAGTGAGGGGGAGGTTTTCAAAAGTTCTTTGATATCGGACGATTGGTTCGGACGATGATTCGATCGTCGGACGTCCGACAGCCCCAACGGCTAGTTGACTCTTCAGCTGCCTTCTATCCGTTGGAAGCATTGATGAAGCTCATTTCTGGTTCTCTTTAAAATCAAACTGGTCTGAACGAAGTAGGAACTTTTGCACACTTTGTTTACAAGATCTAGTGAGATATTTTAGCTAGAAAATAGTCTCCAAAGCAGATTTGTTTTAAAGTGGTGTGAATTTCTGTTGAGCTTTTCTTTTGTGAGTGAAAGGATCTTTAGTGTAGCTCTGTTGAGGGTTTTCTGAGTGATTGTAAAACTTCTTGGCTTGACTAAGTGAGGCTTAGGGCAAGGAGGAAGTGCTCCCTCCATTGTACATCTAGTTGATCGACTTTCATCAAAGAGAAGTTGCTCTTCCTTGTGTTTGGTCTTCAAGTTTGGGTAAAGCTTGGTAGACACTTGGTTTGTTTCTCTATTTTACATTTCTGTTTAATAAAATCTTCATTGCTTATCTATACTTGCTTCTCCGATCAATATTGCTATTGTCTTCTAATCTACTTGGTTGATCATTACTAAAAAGGAAGGTAAATTTTCATTAACGAAAAAGTGCATAAACTTGGTTAAGATTTTAATCAAACCAATTCACCCCCCCCTCTTGGTTGTCTGTGGGACTAACACCCATAATATTAGTAGAAATTCCTTCATGTCCTACTGAAAATGGATATATTTGAATTAAAAAGGGTGTTCCTAATATTATGTCATTACTTATATTTTTTACAATTAAAAAATTGTGTCTAATTCAATAATTGCTATTACATATTGATCCTTTTGTAAATTTATATTTTACTTGTAAATTTTCTCCATTTGCTGCCATTAATGTTTCATTTGTTCTTTCACAGTATTTAGTGGAAATTATTCCTTCTTTTATATAGCTTGAATCTGCTCCACTATCTAATAAAGCTACACATGTTTCTTTAAAATCTTCTATTATTATTGTGACTAAAGCATACCACTTTTGAAATGTTATTTTTTCTATTATATTTAGATATTGTTGTTCATTTACTGGTTTTTCTGGAACAATTATTTCTTCTGTAATTAATGTTTTTGAAGTAGAAGGTTGATCTTTTTTATTTTCTATTAATGTCATTTTGGCTTCTATTTCTAAATCTTTAGTTTTTAATTCTATAATTTCTTGTTGTAATTGTTTCATTTGAGTCTTTAAACTATTAATTTCTGTTTGAAGGTCTTTGGTAGTTTCTTTTTTCATACTATTTATATTAGGATATTTATCTATTAATTTTGAAATGCTAAATGGTTCAATTATTTTTGGCATCTTATCTTCTTGAATGATTAAACTTTTTAATCTTTCTAAATATTCTTTTTTAGTTAAGGGATCATCAATTTTTTCTATTATGTCTAATAAAAATTCTTTATCTTTCTTTTTTGTAATTACATTTATGTACTTTGGACTGTTGAAACAATTACAATTTTCTTCACTTTCTGAACTACTTATATCATTGTAATAATCATCTTCTGTGCTTTATTCTTTCTCATTTATTAATAAATTTATTAATTTATTCTTTATTTCTTCATCTTTTGCACAGATTTCATTTATTTTTTCTTTTAATTTATATTTATTTGCTTTATGTCCTACTTTCCCACATTTATAACAAACAATTTTCTTTTTATAGAATTTTTTGCCTTTCTTTTTCTCATAATTTTCATCTTTATTAGATTTTTTATATCTTGAGTATTTTTTTCTTTTTTTCTTTTCTTTTTATATGCTGATAGTGATTTAATTCTTTTTATACCAAATGCTTCACAAAATGATCATACTTCCTTTGTTTTAGAACCATACTTAATCTGAAGTTTTAATTCTGAACATAATATTAAATCTTCTTTTTTCACAAAAGCAAATAATTGTCCAAAAGTAATATTTTCGAATGAAATAACATCTGTTCCCATTTCTTTTTGTAAATTATCTATTATCCTTTGTGAAAATAGACTTGGTAATCCTGTAATAAATCTTTCTTCATATTGAATATCTGGGGATTAGGTCTTGGATAATAATTTCTGGTACTTACCATTTGCCAATCTTTTTTATTACTTCTAAGAGGTTTTCTTCTTCTTATTTTATTTATTTGATTATCTCCTTCCTCTTTAAATTGATCTTCAATAGGTGAAATCATATCTTCATCATTTTCGAATAGTTTGATTCTTCTGATGATATTTCTTCATTGACCATGTCTAATGTACTTATTCTAGGAGTTTGAGTTTGAGTTTGAGTTTATGTTGTTAGACTCTGCAATGTTTGAGATATTCTATTCAATATATTATCGGTATTGTTTATTTTCTAAGAATTAATACTTTGAACTAACTCTTGTTCTCTTTCTCTAGTTAAGCTTCTAGGTTGAAAATGTGATGCTGAAATATCATTAGGAAATCTTGTAACTGGTTTTTGAATGCTATCTATTTTTGTATTCATTACTTCTACATGTTGAGATATAGTGTGAAGAATTTGATTTGTATAATTATTTTGTTGATATAATTTTTTGATATCATCTAAATTTACATTATTACTACTACTACTACTACTTGCTTTAGCTTCTCTACCTTTTTTGAAAGGGGATGCAATTATATCTCCTTGTCCTATATTAATTTTTACTTCTTGTAATGGAGGATGTATTGACGTTATTACTTGGTCGTCTTTCAATTTCCATTTTTTATATAAATTAGTTTGAACATTTATTTGTGGAGTATTATATACATCATTTATTCCTATTTTTGAAATATAGAATGGTAACCAAGTAAAGAAGGGAAAATCAAACTTTCTTATCTCTAGTTCTTTCTTCCATTCTAATATTAATTTTTCTTTACATTCAGGAGATAATTGAAAAAACCAAATTCTTTTTTCTGTATTTTCTTCATCATCAAAATCTTCTTGTAAATATCTATGATTTATTTCATATTCTTTAGTTATTGCATTTATTTCTCCTTTCATTTGTGAATGTGTTGGAGAATATTCTGATTGATTTTGATTAATTACTTCAGGGACAGGAGTTTTAAACTTAAATGTTGAAGAACTTTTTGGAATAAAACTTGTATCTATGGATTGATAATTAGATCTTCTAGCTTGTATCCATGAATGACTTGAAGTTGATGGTCTTTCTCTAAATGAAGCAAATCTTAGTAAAATTTTTCCATCAGGTTCTTCTATTATATCTTTTGGATTTGTTTGTTCTATATTTCGTGGTACTTGTGGATTTTGAATTATAAATTCACTAGGTATAGTGATTTCATCCCATTTTAATCTCTTTGGAGCATAAGTAGTAGGTCTGTCTGCATTAACTTGTAATAATGTTGTTTCTTCTTTTAAAGTAGGAGTCATTATGAATTATGGATTTAATTATGAAGACAAAGGTCTATAATACATTCAATAAATTACAGCAAAATTCTATCTATGTTTCTCAAATTCATCACCTTGTAAATGAATATCCAATATGACTGAATTCAAAACATGTGGATCAGTTAAATCTATTGAAAAATTCGAAGCACAGTTAAAGTAAATAGGTCCATTACATACATTTGTTTGAATCATAGATAAAAGTGAAGTTTTATATCTTTTGAGTCTTGTATCTCTTAAGGCTAGATATATAGAAGCATCTACTCCTAGATGGAATAAGGGTTTTACCGCAACTTGAATTAAACCTATATAAATATATCTATATCCTTTACTAAGATATTTTTGAATTGTATTATGATTCAGTAATGGAATAGATTTGTGAGAACCCGTAATTTTCTTAATTGCTAGGTTTTATTTTCTTTTAATTGCACGCTTTTCCATATTTTATTTATACGAAAAATTTTAAAAATAATTTTATGAGCAAATATAGTTTTTTTTAAACTATTTTTCTAGTATAAGTTAGTTCATGAGAAATAAAGAGTGTATATTGGATGTGGAACCCACTAGTGGCGTTAAGCACGATAAATTCGGCCGATTAGGTTAAGTTTAGTATTCAGGGAGTAATTTTACTAGGTGCTAAGAGATAATTAGAGGTTTCCTAGATGGATTAGTATAGGAGAGACAAAAGGATAATTATCAACCAAAAAGGTGATAAGTGTCACCTTGTGATTTAATCTTGGACTTTGACCACTATTCATGTACTTTACTAATATCCCAAAATTGATCAAAAATTCACCATTTTCTTCATCATCTTGGCTGGCCATTAGAGAGAAGAAAACCAAGAGAGAAAACTTCTTCCTCTACTTCATTTCTTGCTCAATCTTGTGATTCAACCGTTAGAATTCCAAATTCCTCCATAAAAGTCACTTGTTTAGGAAGATTGAAGGTAGTGGTGGAGTGATTAGAGAAGGGAAAGCACTAAGCCATCACCTTTCTTGATATTTCAAGGTATCATGTCTAGCAATCCTTTCTTTGTTCTTGATTATGTTAAATTAGTGACTTGTGATGGCTAAAGAGTTGTTTTAGTGGAAGATTTTATGATTTTTGGTGGAGATTGATGGATTTTTATTTTATGCATGATTTTTCTGATTTCATATGTGTAGTGTTGGTTAGTCATGGATTGTTTGTTAGTTATTGTGTAAAATGGAGTTGATATAGGTTGGATATGATTGATTGTGCAAAAATTCTGGTTTGGGGAGAAATTTCCAGGTTAGGGTTTTAAACAGGCCTGTTCTGTCCGAATTTATTTGAGCATGTTAGAGGCCGAATTAGCCTTAGATTAAAACATGAAAGTTGTAGAGAATGATGTTTTATAGTTACTTGTAAATTTTCAGCCCAATCTGAGGTTGGTAGCTTGTGAAAAGTCAGAAATACCCAGACTGGTCTAGGTAGGAGTTCAGCGAACAGGGTTGTCATTTCACCCAATCTGACCGTGACTTTTCACCATGATCCTTACCGAATTAGATTTTGGCCAAATCATGAAAGTTGTAGCCAATGGTATGAACTGGTTGCCTGCAAACACCGAAATACCCTTGACTGTCGATGAAACCTGTTTCGCACCCAGATTTCTGTTTTCGTGTAGTTTTCCATTTTTGACCATGAAAAATGCATGATTTGGCTTTTGAGGTCATCATAAGAAATGTAGGGTTGTGTTTTCGCTTCGAAATGCCATAAGATACACTTCAATCGGACTTCGGTAGCCTGAGTTATTGCTGTTTAACAATTGTGCGGTTAGCCAACCTGTTTGTGAGATTCTGGTTTCGTATATTTCAATTTTGACCTAGCTACACTATGAACTGGACTGAGTGGTCTTCATCAAGGTTGTAGGTCTTTGTCTTAGCTTCGAAACGGTATATTTTCACCTCAATCCGATAAGTGTAGCCTCGGATGTGTCCATTCCGTAAAACCCCGTCAAATCTGTCTTTTGTTAAACTTCATTTCCGCACTTGTTATTAGCTTGATTTTGTACTTGTTATAAGTTGACGAGTAAGATGTATATAGTGTCGTGGGGGTTTACTTTCTGGTACTCGTGGTATGTATGACTTGATGTACTAGTTTATGCAATTTTGAAGATGTAATCGTTTAAACAGAATTTTCTTTTGGCGTGAATCTATTTTCTAGTTTTATGAGTGAGTGAGTCCCGGCGAGAGTTGGGCAGGCGACCCGCCGAACCCTGGGGTATGCCCTAGGGAGAAGTGGGGCCGTCACAAGATTGATATTCTTCTTGAATAGAGATGGTTTCTTCATGAGTTTTAACTGATAAAGCCGTTTTGAAATCTAAGGGTCCAATTCGGTAAATGTGTTCTATTTTTTCTTCTAAAATAGTCCAATCTAAATTATTTACAGGCATATGATATTCATGACTTTGTACAATATTAGCTTGTTTTGAATTAGATCCTATCTTTAATTGTCAAAGAAATGCTGCCATGTTTAATATCCTATTTAAAATTTTTATCTTATCAGGAACAACCGAGCCTAGGAGTGGAACATCCTACGTTGGACTTACCAACCGACTTATAAAGCTTCAAAGTCTTACCAATGCTTAAGAAAAACTTTTTAAATGAAATATTTAAACATGAAGGCATAAATTAGAAATCTAGTATAAGAAATAATTCAAACTAGCAAATATCTATGGTTTGGCTCTGAATTATTCACTCTTAATGGTCTAAAAATAAAGGTTTAAAATCCCTCAATTAATTGCGCGCGCAAAAACGCATACCTCCGATTTGTGCGAGATAAAGTGAAATTTCCAAAAAATTCTTATAACGATAGTATCACTAACTAATAATTGAACACTTAAACATAAAAATACCTATTTCAAGACTAATGTACAAGTCTCCAATTTTTCAAGCTTATTGTATCTTCGAATCGATTATTGTTTCCAAATGCGCATCCACTATTCACTCTAAACGAGCTTTCAAAATTTTAAATTTTGTAACAAGTCATTTTAAAAATATAAGCAAGTCATAATTCCATGCAATTAGGTCTAAAAGGGTCAAAATAAAATATTCAGAGCAAACAGGCAAATAAATATTTAAATAAGCTAGTAATAGGAATTTAAAATAAAGAGAATTTGCGAATCCTCACAGACCCTACTCACCACTATATGCAAATTTTTATTTTCCTTGTGTAGGTTTTTATTATTACAGAGGTTCGACACCTGTCAAAGCCAACGACTTAATCTTCCTAATCTCAAATTGGTTTCTATTGGGATGAATAGGCACCCAAGCTCCTACCAGAGTTATGTTGAGGGATTGCTTAAAGTTTAAAGCATACTTCACACCCAAGTCTGATTCTTCTGCCCTCCATTTCGGTTGTTTTTGAGTAATCAAGTCTCCAGTTGGGTGACCACTATTATCAATATTTTTGTAGGAAGTCAAATCCTTTCCACACTGTACAAAACAATTTGCCATTAGAAAATTTAGGCTCAAAGACTTTGAAAGAAACTCAACCTGAGAATCCGCTATATCATCATTCTCCACATCCATCATAGATTTCCTTGATTCCTTGTTGAGAAAAGTTTTATCAATGTAGCTCCTTCTATGTACATGACAGTTGGCCCACCCAGCAATAAGGAAATTTGACCTAACAACTTTTTTTTTTTGGAATTTTGTCGTCCCTTACGGACGTATAATAAATAAACCCTTAAACTATTATGGAATTTGACTATATTTTGTTATCTCAAGCAACCTTTTCTTGAATTTGGCAACATCTGAAACTTTCTCAATTTTCGTAGGTAAGGCATCATCTAGTTTTGAAAGTTTATGGGTACTTTTAACCTTACGAGTGAGTACGGATTGAGCTCTCTAAGTCAAGAATGACCCTAAATGGATGCCAAAAGGCAAAGAAGACAACTATTCCTTTGAATAAAGAAAAGCTAAATCGTCATCACGAAGGCCATTAAAGCTCCTTATTCACAAAAATTGCATATTGCACTAGTTGTCTTCAGTTAGATTCCTCTCCATAACTGGGGAAGATTTTCCCTCTATTACATCTAAATAAATATAATTTTTGAAAAATAAAAGCATCCATATTATATTCTCCAGTTGGTTAAAGTATGTACAAAAGTTGAAATTAAATTGATTAAATTTTACTATTGGATCAAATTTTACAATTTTCACAGTAATTTTGACCTATTTTGTACTATCAAAATATCTTGTACAAATTGAATTATAAAATATTCATAAATGATCTTAATTTTTGAGTATGTTGATATACTTGTGGATATAAAATTATTGACACAAACAGATTATTGTGAGAAAATTTACTTGTATAAATATAAAAAATAGATAAATGAAGAGACAAATAAAAAATATATAAATGGAGAGAAAAGTAATAGAGAAGATCTCATCCCCAATTTTCTCATATAGGAGTTTATTATAGTCTATACTCCATAGTACAACACCAGCTATATACAACTGCAATACAACCCTCCATCATCACAGGCTTTGTGGTAGGTTGTTTTATTTCTACTCTTTAAGGGGTTGATATCCATCCTTTTTTTTTTTTTAAATTTCCTGTCACCTTCACCTAGAATTCTTAAGTCTAACACGCTTGATTTTGTTTGCAAAATATTTGGCTTGACTAATTAAGCAGCCGTTTTTTTATCATCCCTTTGGTGTATCAGCCATTTCGCAAAAGCGTCCAGGGTTTTCATATCAGATCTGTAATGTTTCTGAGTGAATTCAAGCAGCTCTGACCATGTAAAATCTGGAAACATCCTTGGATTATCAAAAGATACCAATTCTTCCGGGGGGCTTACAACCTTATCCATTTTGGGACACAGGAAAAATGCAATAGATTTTCTTGGAGTTCGAGAGTTCACAATAGCCCTATGCAAGCAACTTTTGTAGATTCCATTTGAAAGAGCCTGAAAGATATTAGTCCTCAATAAGTATTTCAGTCCCGAATTAACAAACTGAACATTTTGAGCAAAATGAACATTTTTTTTCATAAACAAACAAGAATTCTGAAAATAACAATATAAGATAACAAACTTATTCTATTTCATTTTTTTTTCTTTTTCAAAATGATCTTTTGAAGAAATCAAACAATCAAAATAAGAATTGGAACAAAGCAGTAGATTAGACTAAGAAAAAGCTAATTGCGGTGACACCAACAGATTACTATACTATAACTCACCATGAATGTGTCGCCAATATTGACAACGAAAGCCTCAGGGTTAGGAGGAACAGAGTGCCATTTTCCATTGACATACACTTCAAGGCCTCCAACATGATCCTGATGAAGAATTGTTAAGGATGTAGGGTCGGTATGAGGACCTGTTCCAAGAGTTAGATCAGGTTTTTGGCATGGAGGATAGTAGTTTAATCTCATTATTGAATCATTTCTTGTAAAGAATTCTCTGAAATGTTTCGCTTTTACTCCAAGACTGGTTCCCAGAAGCTCCATAATTTTAAGAGATAGACTGCTCATGGCTTCACTGTACTTTTGGAACACCTTCCTAAAGACAAAGACAAGAAAAAGCAATGCATCATCAAAAGTAGGAAAGCAAAAAAAAAAGCTTTTATTGTACTAAGAAGAAAAATAACTAGTGGCATGTATGCAATTTTATACCCAGATTCTCTAAAATCTTCACCCATTGCATCCAAGAAGTAGCTTTCGACAATGTTAAGGGCTTGCTGACCATCATCACAATATCGAAACGAGAGCGTTTCTTTCCATGGAAGTTTGGAGGAGAACCTATTAGTGAAGCTGCTAGCATAACCACAATGATCCCCAAGTTTTCTCTGGACTCTTTGTTTTTCTTGTAGTGGCCTGTCAAAGAAGAAATCCAAGCACTTGTGGGCTACTTTTAGGAGTTGCAAGTCCATCCCATGATTAACCACAAGAAAGAAACCATGTTCAAGACATGCCTGCTTTACTAGCTTAGTTGTGGTGGAGAGAGCGACAGGGTCCCCAGAGAGGAAGCCAATCAAATCTATACAAGGCACATGAAGCACTGGGGGAGGTTCAGGACAAGGCTTTTCCTCATCAGGCCATATGAACTCATAGGGAATGTCGGATTGGTTTTGGAGAAAAGATGCGTCAAAGACAAGTGACTTTTGTTCACCTTTGGCTTCATTTGTTGCTGGAGATGATGATAACTGATTTTTAGCACTAGGCATTGCCAAGTTAATATATTTGATTTTGGCAATTGATAGTTGGTGTTGCCTCTGTATATGTATGTATATATATAAGTTGATGGTAGGTAGAGAAGGCAATGTTACCATAACCATTCATCCATCCATATCTTTAGCTAATACACGGAGATGGATAAGTAATAATAACTAATACGGATATCTATGGAAAGAAAACCTGGATTTAAATGCATGGTTGAATCATTTTGTTATTTTTTTAGTACAAAAATTTTGGGTGGATTCGACTTTGGTCACCATCACGGGTTAGAACATGCCCTTTACTCTATCCATGAGTAAATATTTCAAAGTTGCCTTATTAGACCGTACACCTTTCTTAGTATATCTAGATAATATAGGTAGGAGTATAAACTGAAATACTCTGGAGCTACAAAAATAGCTAAGTTGTTAGCAGCTTATAAAAACATTCCCCCTAGACTAGTTATAGGGATTCTTACAGGTCATCCACCAACATTAGGGATGAACACAGGGGGATGGATAAGGGCATCTGCCTCCTCAACAGTTTTCAAAATATTAAAATCCTCCCTATGATTTTAGTTGTCAAACTAGAATTATATTGCTTTGGTCCACCTAAGCATAATTACTAGTAGTTGTTTTCATTATTTTGTTTAATTTCATTTTTGATAAATTGTCCTAAATCAACCTAATAATTAGTTTCCTTATAAAGTATATCATTGGTATCTATTTTACTATACGATTAGTAGTACTTGTGAATAACAATTACAAAAATACTAAAGTTTCTTTTAACCAAATTTCTTATAATAAATTAGCTATTAATTTCTTGATTCTTGTAACTTTAAAATAGCAACTGAGGTAAACTATACATGTTACATGGGAAATCCAAGACAAACAAAACAATAAAAAAAAATAATTCAACTATTATACAAATTGAAGAAGTTTCAACTACGATATTAAATGCTTGACATTGGTAGTAAATAGAATGGTGTAGAGTCTAATTTTCACATTTTTCTATATACTTTATATTTATTTTTAAAAATTTCTTATTTTCATAGTTTATTGAACTTTCATTTTACATTTAGTATATATTTTTTTGCTATAGAATTTTTTTGTTATTAGATTTTTGATGATTCACCCTTCCTAAACTAACATCTTGGGTCCATCATTGACTAATACAGTCCTCACATCAACAGCACAATCCGAATACATGACCTCTTGTGAGAAAGTTGTCCGTCCTTATCAATTGAGTCTTTTGTTCACTATTTTGTATTATCTAGTTTAATGGTTTGTAGATAGATTATTCATGTGTCATGCTTACATTTTTTTTTCTATAAGAATGCAAGGCACGCTTAAATGTCCAGTAGCAAGCTACCATGACAGGCATTTCCCTTCAAAAAATTTATTTAATATCCATGAGCCATGGGCCAGCATATCAAAAGTATAAGAATCAGGAAAAAATAACTGTGTGAGTAGAGATAAAATAGAAGAATGATTGAGTTAGTTTTAAGGCACCGTTTACATTGAGGGAATGGAAAGGAAAAAAAAGAAGAGGAATTGGGGGGATTTGATTTTTATTGTTTGGATTGATTTTTGCGGAGGGAAAAGAAAAGATAGGGAGGGAAAGCAAATGAAAGACTCTAATAGTTTGTTTTATAGAGTTTTGATTTCCGCCCAAAAGTGGGCGGAAATGGAGGGAAATGAAGCTAAATTAATTGAAATAATTTAAAAATTTTTAAAAGATCATTTTTGTTTTTTCGGTAAATTAACACTTGATCTTTTCTTTTCCTTCTTCAATCCAAACAAAAATTTAATATTTTCTTTCTTTTATTTTCATAATTAATCCAAACAAGATAGATGGAAATCACTCCTCTACACTCTTTCTCTTTCTTTTCCATTAGAGTCCTTTTCTTTTCTTTGGCTTCCTTTCTCTCAAACTAAACGGTGCCTAAATGTGATGTATGAGCTATGAAGTGCAATCAGGACTAAAGAGAAGAAAGAAAGTCTAAAGTATGTGTGTAGGACCATGGAGTTCTCCAAAATGTTGGCATTCAAGGAATTCCTTGCCAGATTGGACTCATCATTCTTCATACTTTTTTTTTCTCTTTATTTTTTCCTCCTAATAAATAGAATTAATCTTATATATACAGATAACGTATACATTATCATAATTGGATACATGACATAGATGCAAAATTTAGATTTCAAATTTGAATATGATTAGTTGTCATGCATCTAGCGATGATAATGTAGATGCTAATAGTATATATAAGATTAATCCTAATTAATAAGCTACTATTTATGTATTTGTCTATTATGGATACTACTCGTAACATGTAATATGTAAACTTATGATTAAATCAATTTGACAAGCGCACTACTAATTCCTTGAATTAATTTTGTTGGGTTCTCATAACAACAACAAATTTTGAAGTTGATTGTATAATAATCTACACATTAAAAGCAAGGAAAACTATCAATTGAAGCAAGTAATAAACAAAGAATATATGGAATCACTCTCTTAAAGTTTGAGTGAATGTATGGTTACATTTGTGTGTTTATATCTGGATAATTGAACCAAAACTAATAGATTGGATGAATTCCACTTACTATTCATTGAACCATAACTAATTACCAACTATTTATCTATTTTGCCGTGTTGACAAGAGATAGAAACATCAACTTAATAAAAGTTCGAGAAAAGGGGATTCAAGATGCTTTGGTAAATTGAGGGATTGGTGGTGAAGAAAAGTAAAGCAAAGACCATCTTCATTAGAGAAGTCAATAAATTAATTATGAAATCTTTGTATTAATTAGTATTGCACCATTCGTCCTCTTAAGTGTGTATGAGTGTTGTATGAATCAAATATGGCACTAAATATGCTAATGCACCTAGGCTTTTATCTCTAAATTTTATTGGCATTGAATAATGAGGTTAATGATCTTTATCAATCAATTGATCAATTGGCAGGAGAGATCTTTTTAACATCTTTATCAATTAATTGATTATTTTGTTTAACACCCACTCTGAGAAGTGTCTTAAATTGAATTAACGAAGTGAATTGAATTGATATGATAAAGTCCAATAAATAAGCAATTACTCGACATTCTGATAAAACTTGAACTAAGTAAACTAAGTGAATTGGAATTGTTAAAACAGAAGCTAAAGGGTAGAAAACATATATATATATATATATACATATATATATCACAAGTGTAGTTTTTATTTATCAAACTGTAACTTTACGGTATGTGGATAGAAGCCCATCTTTTTACACCAAGTGCTTCTTTGCACTAGGAGGTAGGAATCATTCTTTTCTCATCACAAATATCCTTATACATATAAGAGGTAGTTGCGGTGTTCCACTGTTCATGCTAGACTCTTGTGGTGTTATACCTTCATGTAAGGCCCAAAGACAACCTAAGAGGGGGGGTGAATTAGGTTGATTAAAATCTTAATCAAATTTATGCAATTTTTCTTTAATAAAAATTTACCTTCTTTTCTAGTAATAATCAACCAAGTAGATTAGAAAAAGAGAGCAATGTTGATTAGAAAAACAAGTATAGATAAGCAATGAGAATTTTATTAAACAAAAAGAAATAAGATAGAATATCAAACCGATTGTCTACCAAACTTTCCTCAAACTTGAAGACCAATCACTAGGTTGAGCAACTTCTCTTTGATGAAAGATGATCAACTAGATGTACAATGGAGGGAGCACTTCCTCCTTGCCCTAAGCCTCATTTAGTCAAGCTAAGAAGTTTTACAAACACTCAGATAACCCTCAACAAAGCTACACTAATGAAACTTTCAACCACAAGAGAAATGCTCACAAGAAATTCACACCACTTGGAGAACAAATCTAGCTTTGGAGACTATTTTCTAGCTAAAATATCTCTTGAGATCTTGTAAACAAAGTGTGCAAAAGTCCTCATCTGATTCAGAATCGTTTGTATTTAAAGGGAACCAAAAATGGGCTTCATTAATACTTCCAACGGATAGAAGGCAGATGAAGAGTCAGCTAGCCGTTGGGGCTGTCGGACGTCCGACGGCTTAGTCATCGTCCGATCCCATCGTCTGAAAATCAGTCAAGTTGTTGTTCGGACGTCCGATGGGATTTTATCGTCCGAGCTTCTGTGTCCGAACGTCGTCCAGAGAGTTATCAAATCTTCGTGGAATTTTTAGGACGTCCGATGAGATTGATGTACGTCCGAAGCATGCGTCCGATCCTTCAGGACGTCCGATGCTTCCTTACGAGCGTCCGACAGAGTCTTGGCAGAGAGTCATCAACACTTTGTGGAATTTTTAGGACGTCCGACACGATCAATGTGCGTCCGAAGAGTACGTCCGATCCATCCGGACGTCCGATGCTTCCTCACGAGCGTCCGACAGAATTTCCTTCTTGATGTTCTTCATCCTTAAGGACGTCCGACAGATTCCTTCGGACGTCCGACATGAGTGTCCTATTTTTGCTTCTTCTTTTGGTTGATTTTCATTTCTTGACATATTCGTACCTGATTCTTTGATGGGCAAAAATCACTTATATTTGAAGAGAGTTAGATAAACATTTCAAAGTCCTTTGTGATCATCAAAATCAAGAATAACATTCTCCCCCTTTTTGATGATGACAAAATAATGGTTTGAAATGAGATTTGATGATTGCAATATAAGCTCCCCCTTTCTCAATTGACAAAAACTCCCCCTTAGTGGATCATAGAGCAAAAATTTGAAAAACTCCCCCTCACTTGGCTACCCTACCGAATTAATCAATCAACCAAAAAATATAACAATTAAGCAGCCAACATCCAACATTTTACCAATTCAATTAAATCATCAATCAATCCAATCCAGTCCTCTCCCCCTTTTTGTCATCACAAAAGGCCAATCAATCACATATATCACGGAGAATCAATAACAAAAACATTCATCACATCCACACATTCAAAATACTTAAACATCCATCCACATATCCATAACCATTACAGCCATAATCATCCATCAAAAAGTACTTAAACGAACATAATATAAACATAAGCATTACATCTACATATCCATTGTTGAACACCACATGAAATAGTCAAACAAAATGCAAATGACCCTATGTGATCCTAAATGGTGAACTAGGTGGATCCAGGTGTCCTTCGAGAAAGCTGATATTGGGAGAGGTCCTCCTCTTCAGTTTCTTCATCATCTGCAGCAGCTTTTTCAACAGGTGCCTTGCCTTTATCTGATGTGGAAGGGTCATGAGGAGTCACTGGAGTTGACGAGTTCGGGTCTGGAATTGATGAACTTGGATCAGTGGGGCGTGGCTCTTTGCCATGGGAAACTTCCTCAACCACAGGGGGGGGAAAGAAGGTTCTTTTTGTCTAGGTAGGCTGTTTGTTGCTCAGAGGACATGGTGAGCATTAGACCATGTTCCAGAAGAAGAACATGCTGTTTGAGTTTACGAAGGAGCTCAATCACTTCATCATTGGAGGAGGAAGATGCCTTAGTGGCAGACTTCCTAGGATGAATGGGAGTGAGTGCAACAGATGAAGGATCATGTGCAGCCTTAGACCTATGTTCACTAGATGATGCCCCCTTATAAGCCCATAGATTATCCTTAAAGACAAGATTTTTCCTTTCAAAATATCCTTTGGTAAAGGCATAAGAAGATGCTTCTTTGGGACAAACACCTAGAATTGGTACTTTGTAAAACTCAAAAATCTTTTGAAGAAATTTTCCATAAGATAATTTTTTGCGAGAATCAGTGGCATAGCGAAGTAAAAACTTGCACATGACAAAACCAAAATCAATGCGAATCTTTTCTCGAAAACAGTAAAAGAGATACAACTCCATTTTGTTTGCATCTGTTCTATGGCCATCAATAGGCACAAGCAGGTTTGAAATGATTGAAAAGGCAATTAGATTCACAGGGGCAAGATCATTCAGTTTAGCATCAGCAGGGGAAGAAAAACTTCTTTTAAAATAAGTCAGCATCTTAGCCCCATCAAAATGATTATCAGCAGTAGGGTGCTCTTCATAGGAAAAGAAATTTGCAATTTTACTCTTGCATCCACGTTCAATAGTGGTATTTAAGATGGCATTCACAGTTTCAGGATCAAGAACTAAGTCTACCCCATTTACCCTGGACATGATTTCAGTGTGATCAGTGCCTTTCCTAAGATTTGCAAAGAATTGATACAGCAATTCAGGGTAATAAACATTGGGCATAGAAATGAGATGTGACCATTTCTGGAAAGAAAACAGACTCAGAATGGATTCTAAACCTATTTGGCGAAATTCAGAAGAATTGACAGTGCGTTGAGGGATGACACCTTTCTGGGATATCCAGGAGTGTTTGTCTTTTGCAGCATCATCAAAGAATGTAGGGACTGTGGTTGATTTTGGAGGCGGTTGAGATGAGGTTCCCTGTCCAGATTCAGGCTGAGGAGTGGGTTGTGGTGTAGGCTGTGACATTTGACCCTTTACAGCTCCCCTCTTGAAGCGTTTGGATGATCGTTTGACCGTAGGAAGATCATCATCCTCATCCCTGAGTGGATGCTTGCGTCCGGCAGTGACCTTCCCTCCTCTTAGATTCACCATTGTGCGAAATGTGTGGAATGAAGGATGAAAATGATGCACGCAGTAGTATGGAAGTGAATCACACAGAAATTTTGGGATAAAAAGGCTTTGAAGAAGATTTGACAGAGCGGTTATGAGAAAGTAGGGTTTTGAGGGAAATTTGGGAATTTGTGAAATGTTATGCGATTCGGTGAAATGATCAGGAGAAACGAGTCGCAATCGATCAGGAAAAGTTTTGGTTGAGTCAATTTGGGAATGAGAGCTTCAGAATGGTATGAATTTGAGAGTGAGAGACGAGAGAGTTTTCGTCCGAGAGGAAATAGAAGAAGAAGAGTTTGAAGCAAATGAGGAAGAAAGTTACTTTAAAAAGTGTACCGTTGCACTGTCGGACGTCCGAACGAAGTCGTGCGTCCGACATCTTCGTCCGAACAGGTGTTTTCTGGAAAAAATAGCTGAAGAACATTATCAGACGTCCGTTCATCTTCTTTCGGACGTCCGAAGGCTTTGAAAAATTTTAAGATGATTTTTCGATTATCCCTAATTTTGATCTTAGATGAATGAACTGATCTAATGGCAAAGCTTTTGTAAAGATATCAGCAAATTGATCTTTAGAACAAACATAATTTACACATACTTCACCTTTTTGAACAAGATCACAAATAAAGTGATGCTTTATATCTATATGCTTTGTCCTAGAATGTTGAATTGGATTTTTGGTCAAATTGATAGCACTAGTATTATCACAGAATATAGGCATGCAGTCATATGATAATCCAAAATCATTCAAGGTATGCTTCATCCATAAAAGTTGAGCACAACATGCACTAGCGGCAATATATTCCGCTTCGGTTGTAGACAAAGAGATTGCATTTTGTTTCTTGCTAAACCAAGAGACTAAGCAATTACCAAGAAAGTGACAAGTTCCACTAGTACTCTTTCTATTCACACGACAACCTCCAAAATCAGCATCCGAATATCCATATAGTGCAAACTCACTAGATATAGCATACCAAAGACCATAGTCTAATGTACCTTTCAAATACCTAAAAATCCTTTTAACAGCATTCAAATGTGATTCTTTTGGACAAGATTGAAATCTAGCACACAAGCAAACAGCAAACATAATATCGGGTCTACTTGCGGTTAAATAAAGTAAGCTTCCAATCATACCTCTATAGTGCTTTTCATCCACATGTTTACCTTCTTCATCTTTGTCAAGTTTTGTTGAAGTGCACATTGGAGTTCCAACTTGCATTGAATCCTCCATGCCAAATCTTTTCAGCAATTCCTTAGTGTATTTTGCTTGATTTATGAAACTGCCCTCTATGGCTTGATGTATTTGAAGTCCAAGGAAGAAATTTAATTCTCCCATCATACTCATTTCAAATTCACTTTGCATAATGGTGGAAAAATCCTTGCATAGATACTCATTAGTAGCACCAAAAATAATATCATCTACATATATTTGCACAATGAGGAGTTCATTTAGCACTTGCTTAGTAAACAGTGTGGTGTCCACAACTCCTCTTTTGAAATTATTTTCAATCAAGAAACCACTCAATCTTTCATACCAAGCTCTTGGAGCTTGTTTTAGCCCATACAATGCTTTTGAGAGTTTAAACACATGATTTGGAAATTTTGAATTTTCAAAACCGGGGGGTTGATCCACATATACTTCTTGATCAATAAAACCGTTTAAGAAGACACTTTTAACATCCATTTCAAATAGTTTAAAACCTTTGAAGTAAGCAAAAGTAAGAAGCATTCTAATTGATTCTAATCTAGCTACGGGAGCAAATGTTTCATCAAAATCAATTCCTTCTTCTTGAGCATACCCTTTTGCGACTAATCTAGCTTTATTTCTTACAACTACACCTTTATCATCCAACTTATTTCTAAATACCCACTTAGTGCCAATGATAGGGTGATTTTGAGGTCTATCAACTAGTGTCCAAACCTCATTTCTTTCAAATTGATTGAGTTCCTCTTGCATTGCCAAAATCCAGTTTTCATCCTTTAAGGTATCATTGATATTTTTAGGTTCAAAAAGAGAAACTAAAGCAAAATTGTCTATCAATTTCTTAGATGAGGAACGAGTGTTTACCTTCTCGGATGGATCACCAATTATAAGTTCTTTTGGATGATTTTGGCTAAATTTCCAAGCCTTGGGAAGATCTTTGAATGAATCATCATTTTTGTCCTCATCTTCCCTTTCTTGATCTTCATGAGCTTCATTCTCCATTTCCTTTGCTTCCGGTTCAGAATTTCCTCCATCTCCAATTTTTAGCTTTTCCATTCCTTCACGAACACTTACATCATCATCCTCACACGAACTTTTGGAATTATCATCATTAGTTTCATCAAATGTTATGTGTATGGTTTCTTCTATCACAAGAGTCCTTCTATTAAAGACTCTATATCCTATTTTGTTCTCACAATATCCCAAAAATATTCCTTCATCAGATTTTTTCTCAAACTTACCAAGATGTTCCTTTAAATTTAAAATAAAACATTTATAACCAAAGACTTTGAAATATCCAACCGTAGGTTTCTTATCAAAAATCAGTTCATAAGATGTTTTATTCAAAATGGGTCTCAAAAGGATTCTGTTCATCACATAACATGCAGTGTTTACCGCTTCAGCCCAAAGGTATTTTGGCAAACTACATTCACTTAACATAGTTCTAGCAGCCTCTTGTAGTGTCCTATTTTTCCTTTCTACAACACCATTTTGTTGTGGAGTTCTTGCAATTGAAAACTCATGTGTTATGCCATTATGATCACAGAAATCTGGAAAACCACAATACTTGAATTCCGTTCCATTATCACTTCTAATCCTAACAATTTTTAAGCCAAGCAGATTTTGCACTTTAGCAAACAATGAAGTGAAATTCTTGAAGGCATCATCCTTATGAGCAAGAAATATCACCCAAGTATATCTAGAATAATCATCCACAATCACAAAGCAGTATTTCTTACCTCCCAATCTAGTGATTTGAGTAGGACCAAATAAGTCAAAATGCAAGAGTTCTAAAGGTTTAGAAGTTGAAACACACTTCTTTGGTTTAAAAGAAACTTTTGTTTGCTTTCCAAATTGACATGCATCACAAATTTTATCCTTTTCAAAACAGATTTTTGCCAAGCCTCTAACCAGCTCCTTTTTCGAAATTTCCTTTAGTAAATCCATGTTAAAATGACAAAGTCTCCTATGCCACAACCAAGGATCTTCATTTGAAGCTTTAAGACATTTGAAGTTAGAAGAATCAATTTTATCAAGAACCACAATATATATGTCGTTAAACCTCTTACCTTTGAACACAACATTATATTTGGAATCAAGCACAATGCATTTATGCTTTTTAAACAACACATTCAAGTCTTTATCACACAATTGACTAACACTAAGCAAGTTATAACCTAAATTATCAACTAAGAGCACATTATGAACAAAAGTTTCACCATCCTTACCAACATCACCTATTCCAATTGTCTTAACTTTCACATCATCACCAAATGTCACATTTCCACTTGATTTTGATTTTAGCTTTATGAACAAAGAGAGATCACCGGTCATATGCCTTGAGCAGCCACTATCAATAAACCATTTGGACTTGTTTGAGCCTTTTTCCTGAAAAGAGAAAGTGTTTGATACCCTTTTTAATTTTTGGGTCCACAATAGTTAGCATTGTGTCTAACTAACCACATGCATCTCATCCCTTTGTTCAGATTTCTTTTCACATAGCAATCTCCTTTCAAATGCCCTTTTTGACAACAAAAACCACACATAATGGAAGAGTCCTTAACATGTAATGGTTTGACATATCTCAATCCACTTCTTCTATATGTTGTGAAACCATGTGCATTTTTGTTGTGTGCTAATGTTCTTTGATGAGCAGTAAGAAAGGTAGATGACATGTTCTTTTTGAGAAAATCTTGCTTTCTTGCTTTCAAAGTCTCATCCAAGTTGTCCATTCTTTTCTTCAAATCACCATGTCTTTCCTTCAGCATTTCACAAATACTTGTCTTTCTATCAAGCTCATTTTGAACATCAAATCCGGCTCTTACAAGACATTCATTGTCAGTCTTTAGTTGTTTATTTTGTTGAAGAAGACTTGCATTTTCATGAATGAGAAAAGTAATTTTCTGTTTTAGCTGCTTGTTTTTATCATAAGATTCTTTCAAGGCATTATGCAGTTTTTCAACAAAGGATTCAAGATCATCATCTTCTTCATCATCACTTTCAGATTGAGAGTGTATGGAAGTTACCTCATTATCTCCAATAGCCATGAAGGCCATTTGAGCTGATTCTTCCTCTTCTTCAACTTCCCCTTCGGAGTTGCATTCATTCCAAGTAATCTGAAAGTTGTTGAATCTTGGCTTTCGATCAGCTTTCCCATCTTTCATTTTCTTCATGGGGCATTCGTTTGCATAGTGTCCAGGCTGTCCACATTCATAGCATTTGTCCACTTGCTTCTTGCTGAATTCTTGTTTTCCTTTGTTCCTTGCATTTGATGAATAATTTTAGAATTGATTGCTAGGTCCTCCCCTTCTAAACTTCCTTTTATTCAAGATTCTCTTGAAGCCCCTTGTGATGAGAGCAAGATCATTATCATCACCATCCGAGTCTTCATCATCCAAGTGAGCTGGATCATCTTCACCTTGAGTAGTCTTTAGAGCAATGTTTCTCTTTGCTCTAGCATCCTCTTCCTCCTGCACTTTAGATTTCAACTTCAACTCATAAGAGGTTAGTGAGTTAATGAGAGATTCAATAGGCACAGAATTTAAATCCTTAGCCTCCTCTATTGCAGTCACTTTATTTTCCCATTCTTTGCCCAGTGCATTGAGAATTTTCCTGTTCTTCTCTCCCAAGGTGTACTCTTTGCCCAACACCTCGAGATCTTTGATCAAGTCATTGAACCTGCAATACATTTTGTCAATATCCTCAAGAGGTTCAATTTTAAATGATTCATACTTTGTGACCAAGATAGTCTTTTTCTGTTCTCTCACGTTGTCACCACCATCATAGATTTCTCTTAGCTTATCCCACATTTCTTTGGCCGATTTACAGCCTTTTACTCTAATTGATTCATTTGAATCTAAGGCACTATAAAGAACATTCATGACTTTGGCATTCAATGTGAGATTAGTCCTATTTTGAGCATTCATTTCAGCTCTTGTTTTTGGCCGAAGCAACCCTGTATCTGCATCAAGAAAGTTAGTTTCATGCGGTCCTTCACTCACAATAAACCATAGCTCAATATCAATAGATTGTAAAAAGATAATCATCCTTTCTTTCCAGCTAACATAATTGGAGCCACTAAACATGGGAGGCCTAGTAACAGATTGCCCCTCAACAAACATAGCATGACTGGTTGTCATCTTTACTCCAAGCCGCTTGAGCTTAATTTCTAGGAGACCAAACTCTGATATTAATTGTAAGGCCCAAAGACAACCTAAGAGGGGGGGTGAATTAGGTTGATTAAAATCTTAATCAAATTTATGCAATTTTTCTTTAATAAAAATTTACCTTCTTTTCTAGTAATAATCAACCAAGTAGATTAGAAGAAGAGAGCAATGTTGATTAGAAAAACAAGTATAGATAAGCAATGAGAATTTTATTAAACAAAAAGAAATAAGATAGAATATCAAACCGATTGTCTACCAAACTTTCCTCAAACTTGAAGACCAATCACTAGGTTGAGCAACTTCTCTTTGATGAAAGATGATCAACTAGATGTACAATAGAGGGAGCACTTCCTCCTTGCCCTAAGCCTCACTTAGTCAAACTAAGAAGTTTTACAAACACTCAGATAACCCTCAACAAAGCTACACTAATGAAACTTTCAACCACAAGAGAAATGCTCACAAGAAATTCACACCACTTGGAGAACAAATCTAGCTTTGGAGACTATTTTCTAGCTAAAATATCTCTTGAGATCTTGTAAACAAAGTGTGCAAAAGTCCTCATCTGATTCAGAATCGTTTGTATTTAAAGGGAACCAAAAATGGGCTTCATTAATACTTCCAACGGATAGAAGGCAGATGAAGAGTCAGCTAGCCGTTGGGGCTGTCGGACGTCCGACGGCTTAGTCATCGTCCGATACCATCGTCTGAAAATCAGTCAAGTTGTTGTTCGGACGTCCGATGGGATTTTATCGTCCGAGCTTCTGTGTCCGAACGTCGTCCAGAGAGTTATCAAATCTTCGTGGAATTTTTAGGACGTCCGATGAGATTGATGTACGTCCGAAGCATGCGTCCGATCCTTCAAGACGTTCGATGCTTCCTTATGAGCGTCCGACAGAGTCTTGGCAGAGAGTCATCAACACTTTGTGAAATTTTTAGGACGTCCGACACGATCAATGTGGGTCCGAAGAGTACGTCCGATCCATCCGGACGTCCGATGCTTCCTCACGAGCGTCCGACAGAATTTCCTTCTTGATGTTCTTCATCCTTTCGGACGTCCGACAGATTCCTTCGAACGTCCGACATGAGTGTCCTGTTTTTGCTTCTTCTTTTGGTTGATTTTCATTTCTTGACATATTCGTACCTGATTCTTTGATAGGCAAAAAATACTTATATTTGAAGAGAGTTAGATAAACATTTCAAAGTCCTTTGTGATCATCAAAACCAAGAATAACACTTCAAGTGCATAAGCTTGCTTTGATGGATTGTACTTCCAACTTTTACATATGGTTGCCAAGTCAAGCGGCATTCCAGCCTAGATGCTATGAAATTTGGAAACAAAGTAGTTTTTCACCAAGTCAAGCGGCATTCTAATCCAGATGCTGCGAAATTTGGAAACAAAGTAGTTTTTTTTCTTTTGATGTATACACGAATTTTGTAGTTGTAGTAATCAGCATACCTGAAAAATATTACAATGTAATTGAAGTTGTATTACAATACCAATTTCTAGTTACAACTGCAATTTGCGGTTATTAGTCAAATTGCATAATATAATTTATATAATGTACTTATGATTGAAGTTGCATTACAGTAGTTGTATTATAAATAGAAATTTGAGGTTATTGGTGAAAATGCACAACTAATTTATGTAATTCATTTAGTTAAGAAATGTGCTTGTGTTACATCAAATAATGGATTTTTTATTAAAGGATATATATATATATATATATATATATAGAAGATAATGAGTCAAATAATGGCTGCTTTTTTGCCGCGGTTCCTTTTTTTACTTGAAAAATTATTTTTAAATTCATTAATGCCACTTTATGCAGCCATAGTGATTACTATTGTTTGATAAAAAAAAGTTGGATTGCAATAAAAAAAAAGACTTTAATATTGGGACTAAACAACAAATCAACCTTAAAATAAAAGTCATAATTCCAAATTTAACATCTATTTTCTAATCTTGCCTTTTGAAAATGTAATTTTAAAAAATTCTAATATGCATTTATTGAGAAAATATTTTAATTTTAAAGAACATATATATATATATATATTCATGAATGCCACTTTATGTAATAATTTTAGTAGTTACCATATTTCCAAAAAAAGTTGAATTCCAAAAAATGACTTTAGTCAGTTTATTTGCATATATAAATATCCTTATACATGCCTTTTAAATTATGATTGCTATTTCAAATTTAATACATGCTTACTATTTCAAATGTATAATCATGTCTAATTCAAATTTAATACATGGTTTTAAATTTTGCCATTTGAAAAATTAATTTAGTCATGATTAAAATTTTTTTGTAACATATGTCCTTCTACATACAATACGTATACATATACAATTATGAAAACTTTATAATTAAAAGCTTTATATAATTCTATCGTAATTAAAAGCTTTAAGCCTTGTGTTTTTCCCTCCCTCCAAATCAATCAATGAATTTGTTTTTTACTTTGTTGTCCTACTAGATGCCATTTGTGTGGTGAATTATGCTATATAGTTGAAGATTCTTTTGTACATTTCAAAGACATGATTGTGAGGTTCTATCACATGTCAGTAATGAATATAGTGTTATTACTATTTCATCCTTCTAGATACTACTTCGATGGATTCCTCTATTTTTACCAACGGATTCTTATGCCATTTCACATTTTTAAATCTTCACCTCATCTTAGAGAAAGTTTTTGGCTCCAGTTTTGTTAGCCATTATGTATTAAATCTAAAAGCAAGTGTGTTAGACTAAGAACATCACTCGCTTGTTCATTGCATGTACACTTTGCTCTTCTTCTTGCTACATTGTCTCTGTTTCCATTGATCTGCCATTTTGTTCATTCCATTGCTTAAGTAAACTTCCTTTTTGTTTATCCTTTTTTGTTATATAGTTTATTAGTTCATTAGTTTCTTTTACGTATGCTTTTTTGTTGTATAGCTTTATTAGTTCATTAGTTTTAGTTCCTTGATTCCTTCTACTTTCACTTGGCATGATCTGTTTACTTATAACTTTTACTGCACAATCTTCATGTGTTCATGTCTTCTTATAGTCGTGATTGTTGTTTTGCTATTAACTCCATCAATAACTTGTTTAAGTCAGGTTTTCAAAGTATCCATATGATTGTCTTTCCCTCCAAGAAAAATAACTTAAAAAAGATAGCTGTTCAGAGTAACTTGATTATGGTTGTTCTTTTGCTCTTACTGTAACAATTTTGCATAGTCAACTTATGATATATAACTTTGTCTTTAGCTAATAATTAGTCTAACATTTTATTTGTCATCCATTCAGTTGCCATTGGATATATGCGGTGGACAGGTCACTGCTTTCAGTCAAACGAAGGTATTACCCTACACTGTTCGACACAATTATACTTATTTTATTTGATAATTTTTTAACTCTTTAACCTATGCCAGTGAGTTAGTATCCAATATTACTATTTTTGGTTATAAGCCTACCACTTTCTTAATGAAATTCTGCATTAGTTCCTCTGTGCAATCTTTGTTCTGTGTTCTTGAGTTTCCCTTTCACCATGAGTTCTTCAAAGCTGAAGACAGATGATGACAGTTGTAATCTTTATGAGAAAAGAAATGATCAAAATCGAAAACAAGGGGAGAAGATGCATCATTGACATTACAGGAAAAAGAAATTCAACATGCTAAAGAACACCAAGCTTATCAAACAAGAAAGATAAAAAAAATTTGCTCACACTATCTACTACAAAACAAATGGAGATAGTTAGGAAAGGACATGGATTTTCTGAAATGTTTATTCATCAGCCAAATCAAGAAACTGCAATATCTTATACTATGGCTGAGCAGAACGCTGTGAGTGATATAATTGCTCAACTTATTGATGTGAACACAAAAGATGATGAATTCATCATTTGCACAAATTGTCAGATATTTGATATTATAAATGTTCCTATTACAAGGAAAAGGCAAACATTTCATCCGTTAGTTATTCGAGAATCAGATCAGCAATCTTCTCCAACCACAATTCTTAAAGCATTTGTTGATTCTTTTGGTTTGCTTAAAAAGACTTTTAAGCATATGCCTTCTCAGTTTCTATCTCAAGCAATGACAGTTATTAGTAGCAGAAAAGTTAAACATGGTGTCGTAACATAATCACTGCAAGGTATGAATGCATCTTTTTTCCTTGTGGTTAGCAAATTTAATAGTTTATTTATTCTTTAGTTCATTCACTAACTTGTTATTGCATCAGTAGATTTACGAACTCCTACAACTGCTGTTGAAAATAAATTCAAAGATCATATGTACGAGTTTTCTACATATGAACATGGTAAATTACTATTTCATTCTGTGTTGACTATCTTGTTCATGAGTTTCATAATATATGACAACTCATAATTGCTTTTTTATATTTGTTACAATCTAAAAACACTCATAAGAACCATCCAATCAAGCCATACTTTTTATCCAATATATTCATTTCATGTATTTTGACATTTATGAATTAACTCCACCTATTTTCCATCTGATCAACCGCTTATTGTACAGGCGAATTATGCTTATCCGCTCATTGTATTTTGTCAAGATTGTTATGCTTATCTACAATAGACACCAGGCGAATTATCAGGTAATGGTCTTTTATTTGTCCCTTTGATTCATTGTACACTTATATCTGGCCTATATGGACTACTAATTTCCAAGAGTACTATTTATCTCAATACAATGGTCCTTCATGCTCATTTTTGTGCAATAAATACACCCTTCTCGAAAAAGCGCTCTGGTCAATCAAAGAGGAATTCAGGTCTATTTTGCTGCTGCTTAACTGGTAGCAAATGTTGTTCCATTAATCAATAAATATAATCTCATGATTGTATTTTCTCATTTAATAGGCCGTACATCTGCTTCAGGAATTGATGCTTTAAGATGTATTCGTACAACACTAGATGTATTACCGACTAAACTAGATTGTCAGTATTGTGAGGCAAAAAGAATTCTTTCTGAAACTCCAGGCTTTTGTTGCTCTAATGGTCAGATTGTTCTTCAACAGAACAAACTTCTTGATGAGCTCATTCAATTTGATATGAGAAAAATCGATGAACCTGCATCTTTTCGAATATATGTCAGGACATATAATAATACGTTTGCCTCACATCTTTTGGAGTTCAATATGACAAAAAATTATTCAGAAGATCAAATGGAATCTATACTTTCAAAATTCAAGGACAAACATATCATGTTGTTAATGATTTTATTCCACATGGAGGATCTGGCATGCTTCCGCAACTCTACTTCCATGATATATGTGACAACCCCACCTTCCCCTAGGGCATACTCTAAAGGTTAGCGGACTGCCTGCCCAACTCTCATTAGGACTCACTACATTCACTACAATCAATTCTCAAAATAACCGTTCAAATCTCCATATGATCACTAGAGTTCTACAATTCAACCAATAATTCAAGCTTAATTATAAACCAAAAGTGAAACATAGGGTATATTACCAAAATATCAAAATAAAATCTAGACCTCTTCATCACAATCACTTACAATCCATTGTGGTTAGAAATCAGGAAACATATGTTACTAATAGATGAGGCACATAACAAAGCAGACTTATTATCTCGAGTCTTCCATGCAAAACTGGATGTATTCGAAGAAGACTTATTAAAAAAAGAGATCTTTGGAAAAGTTGCAGCATCTACCTATATAGTTGAATTCCAAAAACGAGGTTTGTCGCATGCCCATTTTCTAATAATCCTAAAGGTATGCTCCAAGCTATATTCTACCAAAGCTTATGATCAAATCGTAAGCGTTGAATTACCTGATGAAAAAGCAAACAGACATCTATTCAAGATGGTGAAAAAACACATGATTCGTGGACCATGTGGCAACAGAAATCCAGAAAATGTTTGTATGGAAGGTACAAGAAGGAAAAAAAATGCAAAAACTGTGGGCTGAACATACATTCCATGCAGATAATGCATATCCTACTTATCGCAGAAGAAATAATGGTAAGAAAGTTATTGTTCAAGGCCATGAACTAGACAATAGATGGATGGTACCACACAATCCTTACTTGGTCGCAAAGTTCAATTGTCATATTAAAGTGGAGATTTACTCAACTGTTAAAACTGTCAAGTACATATACAAAGGCCATGATAGAATTCATTTTCAGGCTAACTCTAATGATCGAAACACTGCTGTTGATGAGATTATTGAATGTCAAGCAGCTAGGTAGGTATGTGCAGTCAAAGCAATATGGAGGATATATAGATTTTCACTGATAGAAATACACCCTTCAGTTATCCACCTCTAGTTACACCTAGAAAACTTGCAAACAATGACTTTCAATGAAAATCAAGACCTCCAACATCTCATTAGAAATAAATTTGCCAAAAAACCATGCCCACGGAATTTTTTCAATGAATTCGTCCAATACTTTAGCTCAAAATTTGAAATTGACATACAAAAAGTTTCCTAAACACTTTGTTTGGTATACTAGTACAAAGAAATGGGACTCGAGATAGCAAAAAATGCAATAGGAATTGTTGTAGCAGCTCTAATAGAAGGCGAAAGTATTTCTTAAGGATTTTGCTTACACATGTTAAAGCACCAATGTCATTTGATGATCTTAAAATAGTAAATGGAGTCTATACTAACATTTTTCGTGAAGTTGCTATACTTAAAGGCTACTTTGAATCTGATAATTCACAAGAAAAATGCTTACCAGAAACCAGTTTATGCCAAATTCCCTACAACATGAGAAGGTTATTTGCGCACACTGTTAGTATGCTTTCCACCAATAAATGCCAGATATTTGTGGAAAGTTTTTGAGGAAGATCTATCACAGGACTTCAACATCTTGTCGAACCTTTTTGCTCAAAATGTTCGCTATCAAGTACGAAAGCCAATAAATAGCTTCTTAGAGTCAATGGGAAGAAACATATATACATATGGTTTAGTCCCTAGAATCTTAAGATTTGATGAAATAGGCTGGTAGATCAGGGGCACAATGGTTGAATCACAGATACTTATATCAGAAATGGACCTATCATCAGTGCATCAATTAAACTCTGAACAAAAAGTTGCCTTTGATACTATCATAAAAGCTGTGTTTCTACATAAAAAGGTTGTTTTTCAAAGATGGGCCAAGAGGAACTGGTAAGACTTTTTTGTAGAGTTCTTCTTGCTAAAATCAGATCCAAAGGTTCCACAGCTATTGTAAATGCATCATGTGGAGTAGCTGTATCCAGCCTGCCAAGAGATAGAATAGCACATTCAAGATTCAAGATTCCAATCAATGCAGTTAAGGATAACCTCTATAAAGTTAGCAAGCAGAGTTTATTAGCAAATTTACTGCAGAAGCCAAACTGATAATTTGGGACATTGCTCCTATGATGCACAGAGCAACAATAGAAGGAGTCGACAAATTACTCAAATATTTAATGGACAACACAGACTTATTTGGTTCAAAAGTCATTGTCTTTGGAGGTGATTTTCGACAAGTTTTACCTGTAGTAACAAAAGGAACAAAATTAGACTTCATTGAAGCTAGCATTTTGAGATCATATATCTAGCCTCAACTATGGAATCTTCATCGGATAGAAAATATGAGGGCAAAATCTGATCCACAATTCACTGCTTATCTTCTCTGAGTTGGAAATGGCATAGAGCAAATAGCAGACAACGACTCCATTGAAATCTCTCAACCATTCCTTATTCGATACACTATCGAAGAGAATCAGTTGCAGCTTTAATGACAACTATCTTTCTAGCTATGAAGGCCTTCTCTGATACTAATTTTTCTTTAGTTAATCGAGCTATAGAGACAACAAAAAATGAGTTTGTTGATGAATTAAATGAAAAGTTCATTGATAGCTTTCTAGGAGATTTACAAGAATATATTAACCGAGACAAGTGCATTGATGATGGTTAGCAAATAGTGATGGAAGATTTTTTGAACAGCTTTACTCTAAATGATTTCCCCCTTCCCTCCATAAACTCATGCTCAAACCAAACTGTACGATTATGTTACTCCACAACATTGACCTACCTCAAGGACTCTGCAACGAAACTAGACTCATATGCAGATCCATAAGGCCTAACATTCTAGATGCAGTCATCAGTTGTGGAGAATTTGTTGGCGAAGAAGTATTTTTGCATAGAATTTGCTTCAAAGTGGAGAATGACCCAAATTTTCCTATATCATTTGAAAGAATTCAATTCGAGTTTGCTTTGCCATAACTATAAATAAAGCTCAAGGATAGACATTAGACTTTGTTGGCAAATATCTTCGTGAACCCGTATTCTCACATGGCCAATTCTATGTCACCATGTCAATAGCAAAAACAATAAATCTGTCAAAATATTGATTCGACCATCAACCTTTAGCCCTCAGAAAGAGTTTATAATAGAAAATATAGTATACAAAGGAGTTTTGGATATAGCTTATTCCTAAATTATTTTTACAATATGCATGCTCCACACAGACATAATTTTGTTGGTGCTCTCACTTTTTCCTCCAATGCAGATGGATAGAGAAATTCTCAAATTTGCTAATATTCTTCCTAGCATGCAAAACTGGACAACTATTGCTCAAATTATTAAAAAACAAAAGGCCCAGATTTCTAAGGCTAGAAACTGCTATTAGAAGTTAATACTATTTGATTTTGAGGTATACTAAACTCAATTCTTTATTCATTCACGTTATTATTCCACAAAAAAATTTACAAACTAACTAAGAAAAAATATCATAACTTACAAGGAAAAACAATTGAAGCTCTGATATCTAAATCGGATATAGAATTCTTTCGCAATCACTTTCAACTCTATAAGCCATACATTATAACCAATGCCAGAGTTGAATACACTTCACCTGGCTACAGCTGCCATGCAAAACAATGTACCCGGTACATTGACAATTCCACTGTTGTTCAGTTGCTGGATGAAGAACAGCCTCCAACAATTCCACCAATCTTCATAGTTACTTCATTCAAAAGATTTCATTAGCATATTGATGACAACTCTGAAATCAGTGAGTTATGGAAATTCGCTTGTGTTAAAAATCATTACCAACATTAAATTGATTCTTATAATATTTTTCGTGACTAAGAGATGCACTAGGTGTTGTTGCTCACATCTATCACCCCAATAAAAAAGGAACCACACAAATCAGGGATATAGTAATTGTGACGCCCCCACTTCTCCCTAAGGCGAACCAAAGGGTATCCGCGGGACGCCTGCCCAACTCTCGCCAGGACTCGGTATAGTTCCCATTCAAGCTTAATACAATAGTATCCCAAAGCGACAAGGCAAAGTACAATAAGTGCGAAAACTTCTATAAATAACATCTAATCTTACACCATAAGTTCAGGATACATAAGTCATCCAATTCTCACGTTAGGGTACCTAAAAGATACATCAATTTCCAAAATATACAACAGCCGAAAGTCTAATCAATTACATTTGAAACCCTAACATAAATGTACATACTAAGGGTTTCTTTGAGTTTCACTTCAAGTCCATCCCTGTTAAGGAAAACAAATCTACAGGGTGAGCAAAACGCTCGTGAGGCCAAGACCACACATGCAAGCACATTGTTCAAGTAACAATCCAAAATTGACAAGTCGAGCAATAATATATCAAGAATTTAACGATTCACTGAAAAGTAAAACAGAAACAATTCAAGGATACTGGAGCTCTCAGGAGCTATATTCCTCTGGCACGATCAAGAGCCTCCACGAATTGACACTCCGTCAATCGGGTAGGTTTAGTCCGTAGAACTCCACTTAACCTGTCCCCTTTAACCTTGCATACCCCTGTTTCGGGCCCGCCTGTCATTTGTTTAAGGCAATACTACTCGAGTATGCCAAGCAAGATCTCTCCAATGGATCAACCTTATCATGTGATTCTTATGGCTCGCCAAAGTTCCCGACCAAGCCCATGCCGGCTCGAGTCCAAGGATTACCAATGAGATGTGGGCATCCCCCAAGCATGTTCGAGTGTTGATGAGATTCACTCCAACGACGTATGCAGCCATAGCATACTATTTCAAGTCAAGCAAGCATGTAACATGTGCAAGCAATTGAGACATTCGAGCATTTCAAGTACGAGTCATTTATTTCAAGTAAGAACGAGTGTGATAAAGTACACCTGCGTCTCGAATTTTAAAAATCTCAAGTATCAATAACAAGTAACATGTATCGAGTTCACGGAGTTCAAGTAAACATGCACATGATACTCACCAAGTAAACAAGAAGAAATAGCACTCGAAATTCAAGTGTCCACCGTGGGATCCTCTTGTGTGTCTGAGCAATTAATAAGGATTTATCACTCATAAACCCCCAATTATTACAAAGATTGTACTTAGTGCACAATCTAAAAAAATCTCATGAAAACGAACCCCCAATCACTCGTAAATCGAGACTCAAAGATGGGGTTTTAAAACACAAGAGCAATCGGATTTCCATCTTAGAAATCAAGTATAAAATGTTCGAGTAATGTTGAAGGAATAAGG
This sequence comes from Coffea eugenioides, assembly GCF_003713205.1. Classification (NCBI taxonomy): domain Eukaryota; kingdom Viridiplantae; phylum Streptophyta; class Magnoliopsida; order Gentianales; family Rubiaceae; genus Coffea; species Coffea eugenioides. The sequence goes on from NC_040037.1 coordinate 28,927,566, forward strand.
AGAATTTGAAAAACTCCATTTCCTTTAAGTTTCGGAAATTTCAGTTTTGATACGAGATTTTGGAAAAATCGTATCTCACTCTTTACAAGTCCAAAATTGGAAAATTTTGTACCGTTGGAAACCTCTCAGAAAGTACTAAAAGTTCTTAGAATACACTTTTCCATGATTCCAAATGGAAAACATTCAAAAATGAGCTCAAAGTCGCTGTTTTGGTTCATAAGGCAGATTTAAGTTGGTTTTTGGCCAACTTTGAAAATTCGGCAAAATTCACTTGATTGAAACTAGCCTTTGAAATTTGTAACTCTATTAGTGTTGTAATCCAAGTTTACAACAAAACAAGCGGAATGAGAAATGGAGTTTTGAGTACCAAGATATGGTAGCTCAAAGTTACCCAAATTTCCTTGTTAAACAAGGGTTTTTCCAAAATCAAGTATTGAACTTTGGTAATTTAGTCGAGCAGCTAAATGGACTCAGATTAGTACCAAATTCAGCAGTATAATACTCCTATATAAAGGGTATCCCGCTATCAAATTTCATGGAAAAATACCTTCGGGAAGGTAGTCAACCAAACAACCAAAGTTTCGAAAATCCTAAGGCAGAACTGCCTTGAGCTTTTTGGTTTTCCATTCCAAACATTTGGTCAAGGAAAATCCCTCAAACATGGTTCATTTGTATAGGAAAAATCTTAGAAACATTCATGGTACATTTGATAAGTGTTTTAACTCCAAGAAATTCAATTGGCAAGTCCACACTAAGTCTAGCATCAATTTTGCCCAAAGTTTAGGGTTTTCAATAACAGAGTAGGTTTCGTATTTTAATCACAAATCACTCAATTCAACTCGGAATTAAGCATGGTTGGTGGCGTTGGAAAATAAATTCATAAAACTAAAATTTCACAGAAGAAATCGTTTTGAAATTCAGTACACAACTAGCTAAAATTCGAGCCTCAAGTTGTAGATTCTGAACTTCGTTCCAGGAAAATAGAGCAACAGGACAGTCTTCTTTAAACGATTGGTACGGAATACTCAGGTAGAATTAGGGGTTACATTTTATACTGTTGGAAATTTGGGAATGTCTAGTTTCAAATTCCACCAACAGCACTTGATTTTGACGTCGAAGCACAGAGTTATGGACGAAACAAGAAGGCTGTCTGAGCATTACGGGAAAATTTTCCAGGTTTACTAACTTTGCGAGATTAATCCATTTGACCAACCAAACCTCGATATTTTTTGATGAAACTTTATACACCATATATAAAACATATAAACATCATATACAAGCCATCAAAACCTCAGAATTACGCAAAAAGAGGCACGATCAAAACAGGGGCAGAATTGGAACTTTTTAGCCATGCAATCCTTGAAGTTTATACTGGCTATGCACCATTAATCTACCAATTTGAGCACTAAACCAACATTAAATCCATCATCAAGCATCACATCAGCCATCACTCCAAGAGTGGGAGTTCATAGAGCCCACCTTCAAAATTTTCCAACAATAACAAGCCATCCATATGAATAACTAAGCTCATAAGTGTAAATCAACTTCCATAGGCTAAGAATTTGAGAGTTGATCATTACTTACTCGTATTGGTGAGCAAGACAGAATTTTTGGCCCCTCCTTGCTTCAAAATAAACCATGAAAAGCTCCCCCTTTTTAGCTTAAAATGATTTCCAAGTATCAAGCTATGTGTGTGTGAAATTTGGAAGGAATTGGAGATGATTTGTGCAAGATGGAGTGAAAAGATGAAGAAGCTTTTGGTCTTCTTCTTTCCCTTGCTGTTCGGTTGAGTTGAAGGCAGAAATAGAGAGTGTTTGCTGATGGAGAGGCTTCCGTGAGAAGCTTAGCAATTGTGGGTTTCAAGTGTACAAAAGTCAACTCTCCAATAGTGCGCGTACGCGCGCCTTTTGTGCTCGATTTCTCTCGAGTTTATTTCACTAGTGCACTAACCCTCCAATATACTTATAATCATATAAATATTATTTACTCTTAATTGTCCCAAAATAATGGTCTAAAGTCCTTCAATTAATCGCGCGCGTGAAAACGCGTATTTCCAATTTAGGCGCGATAGAGTGAAACCTTTGAGAAATTCTTATAACGATCGTACCACTTACTAATACTTGAGCACTTAAATATGAAAATACTTATTTTAGAACTAATATACATGTCTCCAATTTTCCAACCTCATTGTATCCTCGATTCAATCATTTACTCCAAATCGCATATGCACTATTTCACTTAACGAGCCTTCAGAAATTAAATTTTGAAACGAGTCACTTTTGTAGACACCAAAATTTTATGTAATTTCATTTACTATGCAGTTTTTATTTTTTTAGTTTTTATTTTATTATTTTTATTTGTAAGTTTTTAGCATAGAATTTCTCGAAAAAGAAAAAAAAAGAGAAAAAAGAAAAAGAAAAAAGGAAAAGCATTCAAAAAAATATGATTTAGTTGTTTTTTTAAATTCAATGTTTTCTTGAAAAAAAGAGAAAAATGATGAAGATGAAAAATGATTTAAATTGTTGTTAAATGATTTACTTAAATTGTTGTTTTTTTTACTTATTTTTATTATCAATTTTGTTAAATTATTAAAAAAAAAAAAAAAAAAAAGAAAAAAAAAAGAGAGAGCCGCATGCAGCAGCGTGAAAACATATACCATTTTCTGGCAAATCCTACGGCTAACAATAAGGGGAGGAGCTGAGGTTGTTTTAGAGTCATTGAGATAAGGGTTAAGGGGTTTGGATGGGATATAAAAGAAGAGGCCAAGGGTTCAAGAAGGAGGGGATCGATTGACGGCTGCGAAGGAGAAAAACCGAGAGAGGGAGAGACCAGACGGGGAGGAATGACGGCTGGGGTTACGGGCTGAGAGTGTGGAAAGGAGAAATTTGGTAAGCAAAAAGAGACTAAGCAAGGGAGAGAGCATACGGGGTGGATTTTTTCTGGGGGGCTGACGGACGGCAAAAGAAACAAACCAAGGGAGTTAAAAGAGTAGAGGAAAATCAGAAAGTGAAGGTTGAGGGAGTGGGCTAGAGAAAGACAACAAAAGAGAGGTTCTTTGGGGGCGGCTGAGAGGATCTGGAAAGGAGGAAGGGGAGAGCTAGCGGCGGAGCTTGTGAGGAGGAGAGCAGGAAAGGAAGAGCTTCGGTGGGCTAGAAAAGAAACCAGGGAAAGAAACCAAAGGAAAACAGCAAGAAAGATGACATGCGTCGGACTTAAAGCTTGGAGCTTCATAGCCCTCTATCAAAATGTGTGATCTGGGTTTGGTGAATCTTGCTCATCCCAGCATACCCACAGCGATCCGACTCCAAAGACAGCAAAAGAGGTACTCCTAGACCCTTCTCTCGTTTGTTTCTTCTTAACTAGAACATGGGTTCCTTACTTGTTAACATGATTGCTATCGGCTTAGCAGGCTGCGTTTGTTAAATGATCATGACTGTGGTTTGACAAGTTCACCATTTGATTGTTGTAAAAGAGGGGAGGGGAGGGCAAAACGTATGAATAACTTAACTAGAGGACAAGCCTTCCGTGTTTCGTTTCCATTCATTTATTGTTTGCCTGGTTTTCGGAACTTGCTGATGTTAGAAGAGCTTGTTAATGTGGAGATAATCTGGCTAAGAGTTTGGAAAAGATGTTAACTTGATTGGTTCAAGTGGGGCTGTCTTATCTTAGGACGCAACGCTGTGCCAATCTTTGCTATGCTTGACAAACCCAGGAGATTGTGAAGTTTTTGCCAAAGATTTGTGTGCGTGATTGATTGAATCTATGAGATTTCGCTGCTTAAGACTAGAGTCCAATGTTTGCTGGAAATTTTAGTTATGCTTAGCAAGGAACTTGCACACTTGCACAATAACCCAGTGCATGAAGAACAGTTGCTGTTTTGCTTTCATTTTGGCTCACCTCGTGTTGTCTATACTGGTTCCATAAGTCGCTAACCAGATGCATGAACTGTCAAATCTTTGTCGCTGGTTTGCTGGGCTTGTTCCACAGCTTTAACATGCTTGATTCTTGGTGGTTATCTTGCCATTGTTCTTTTTCCTGTCGTGTGTATCTTGGCAGTTGTTTTTTTTTTTATGTTTTTGAAACAAAAGCATCAGCTGCACAATTTGGCTTGGATTTCATGTCCTTGCGTTCGATATTTGGGTAGAATCAATCTAGGGAAGTTGTAGCAGATTTTGTTGCGAAAGATTCGCTTACTTGAACGTCGAATTTCTGGTTTGATGTTTGAAATCATAACTTTGCTGTTTGGTTGGAAAGTTGGCCGCGTTTTACATCTGATGAACCCCTCCCAAAGCATAGCTAATGGTGACTTGAAAATTGCAGCGCTTTGTTCCTTTCTTTGGCTGATATGTCTTGGATCTCTGGTAGTTACCAATCCAGTTTTTCTGCTTTAGTCTTGTAATGAAAGTGGTGCTCGAATTGGTTGATGATTAGGAGTGATGTCTTGTGGTTGTTGATGTTTGTTGGTGGGTAATGAATCATAGCAGAAATTCTAAAACCCCATAGCCGAGAGGTTGCAGAAGCTTGTTCCGTAGCCTTTGCATGAATTATGCATGTAAAAACTACTTTCAGAAATTGCACTTTGGCCCCAAGTCTCCCTTTGTTCCATTGTGGCCCAAATAATTGGAAAAACCAATCAAATTGACCCCTCAAACTTCCTTTTTCCTTTCAATTAGGCCCCAGTTTTGCGAACGTGGATGTTTAAGTTGTTTAAATGCTTTAACATTTATGTGATTATTTGTGATTACCTGACCCGTTCTTTGCTTTTGAACCTCTGAAGTTCTTTCATTGGACTCGAATGATTGAGTAATGTTTGCTTTTGGGTCCCTAGTAGATGCTATATTTGGGAATTGGATGGGTCATTCCGTTTTCTTGGTCTTTAAGCATCTTTTTGACTACATTTAAGTCGCAATTAGGGAAGAATTTGGTGGTTTGTTAGTACCCCTTTTGAAGTTTCTAAGGTGTTCTAAGTTTCCTTTTGCCTTTTATTCTACTTATCTTTAAAGTGGTGCATTAATCCCTTGCTTTGATGGTTTTTAGCCCAAGTTATCTCTTTCTTCGGTGACTCTAGCCCAAGTTAAGTCTTGTTCACTTTACTAACATCACAAACGGGGGAGGTATAACTTCTTTTATCCTTTTTTTTTGTCTTTCCTATGTGATCCAACGTGCTAAGTGAGAATTGCATGTCTACTTGCTTCCCTCGCCTTTCCTTAATACCTTTCATTTATTTCATTTTTACTTTTGCTTTTTATTTAAGTTATTCTTTATGGGCTTGTAATAGATAGGGCTTGGAGATCATCTCTGTCCATTTTTCCCCTTCCCCTTTTGTTTTAGTTAGCAAATGTAATAGGTTCATTAGATTGATTGCTTGCTTTTGTTGCTACGTGTTAATTTGCTTTATTAGGCTCTTGCATTTAGTCGAGCATGCTAAGTGTTATGTGCTACGTGTTTATAGGTGATTGGCATGTCTACTTGCTTTCTATAGTCATAAATGAATGTAATGGATGAATGCACGTCACCACACTAGTCCAACGCTAGTTGTGACTCGTTGTCCCGTTTTTCCACTAGTCCAACGCTAGTAGGAATTCATAGATATGGGCTAGTCCAACGCTAGACCCTTAGGGATTTCCCTCGCTAGTCCATACTTGCATGTTTCACTACATTTCATGCATTTTTCTTAGTTTTTAGCATTTGGCATGCTCCTCCAATCCTTTCCCCTTCATTTTAGGCTTTTGCATCTTCATGCTAGTTATAGGGTACATTTGCTTGAGGGTCCCCTTTAGATAAGGGAAACGAGCGAGTGTGGCTACAAAATAGCCTTAGCACGCTAGTTCTTCCTTCTAATCAAAGGGAAAATTAAAGTCATGAAGTTAGGAGTCATTCCCGTACCCGACTTGATGCATTCCTATAGGTTCATACACTTTCATTCTCATCATGTCACTCCCTCACCCTCTTATCCACATTTTCTTACTACTTATATCCTTCTCAATACAAATGCCATGTTCACACATTTTTCTTCTTGTCACTTGTTTTTCTACCTCACAAATTGCACCCAATTGCACTTATATGTATCTACTATCATATTTTCATCAATTTGCACACAAACACCTTTATTTTCCCAATTTGCACACATGCACTTGTCTTACATTCGCACACATGCACGTTTTCTTACATTTTCACACTTGCATTCATATTTGGGTCTTCATTTGCATCATTCGCGACCTCTATGAGGACTTTCCTTATTGGCCACCACAACTCATGTGGTTGGGACCAAAAAGCCTCGTAAGAGACATTTTAGATTTAGGATTGCATTTCTTTTTCATATCCATTAGTCATATCCAACATGCAACGCATATTTTGGGTAGAAGAATCAGGAAACGTAGGGCTAAATGGCGCAACTAGCTTTGGCTAGGGTAAGGGAGTGCCTTAGGCTTTGCCTTTGCCTTCTCCCTTATCAAATGTGACCCCCGATCCCTTTTTTTGGTTACGTAGACCTAAAAGTTCTTAAAAAGGGGTTTGTTTACTTTGCTTTTCAAAAAATTCATTTTTGGGTGACTTGGTACACCCTAACTCTATACCAAGTGGCGACTCCATTTTCTATGCAAAAAACCCTTTTATGAACTTTGTTTGGCCAAATCGTCGCATTTTCAAGTCCCACGGCCTTTTATTTTCATTTTCACACACATTCACATACATATTCTACACACTACCTTTCACACAGTTCAAAAAGTGGGCGCGACAATTTTAAAAATATAACTAAGCTATAGATCCCTTTAATTAGGTCTAAAAAGATTATAAAATAATAATCGGAGCAATTTGCCAAATAAATAATTAAATGAGCTAGTAATAGGAGTTTAAAATAGGTAAATTTTTGCAAGTCCTCACATGAGTCGAGTACTAATTCCTCAATTAACCTTTCTTAATCTACCATCACTACTACAAAAATGACCTTTAGTCACACACTTAATATGACATTTTTCTAAAAGTGTCACAACAGAAAGTTAAGGTAACATGCAGTAGGGAATGTCATTAAAGTGACAAAGAAAATGAGGAGTACGACGTCGTATCAATCTGACTTGTCCAAATAGAAGTAAAAAGTGAAAAACAAAAGCGGGAAAGGGAATGGCGCTACACTTCAGCGCCATATTTTTTGGGGAAAAATTCTAATTACTCCGATGAATCCAATGAACTTTACTCTTTGTTCATCCTAGTTCTCTCTCCTAAAACCTTCAATCACGTTAACTCTCTCTGTAAAAAGCCAAAATCCTTCACCCCTCTCACAACCGAATCCCTTGTTTCTTTCTCTTTCTTTCACCCGATTTTTAATTCTCCCCAATTTGAAGACAAACATGTGAAGGACTTGTTCTCCTACTTACAACAACATCTGAAGGAAGATTACTACCAGGTAACCTATACATTTTAGACAAAATTGATAGCTTTTTTTTTTATTACTTTATTTCTTCTCCGGGGACTGCGTGGGAAATGGGGCAGGAGCAAGGTGGGTGACGGAGAGGGTGCCCAGGCAGTGCTAGAAAGACATGAACGTGGTTGAAGTGCCCACGTTTTTGTTCATAAGAGATGGAGAAATTTGTGGGAGATAAGTGGGATCTGGCAAGGGAGAACTAATCGGTGAAATTCTTAGATACCAAGGAGTTCGAGTGACTTAGGTCAAAAGAACAAACTGGAAGATTCACCAGCAAATTACACAATTTAATTGGCTGTGTGAAACTTTGTAACATAAAAGCAAAAGGGATATAGCTTATTTATTTATTTATTTTTCTGTTTGTATAACTGCGGCCCTTACTTTAGTTACTTATTTCATGTGTTAATCAAGCTTTAATTTTATCACGCCACAATTCTGTTTTAAGACCGAAAATCATATTTGTTTTTCTCCTTTTGGTTCTCCATCGGAACTAGAATCGAAAGCTTTCAATTGGAGTCGATATGCCATAAAACTGAAGCTTTATTTACTCAATTGCAATTCTGATAGGAAATCCTACGCAGGATTAATAGCAAGCAACTGATGACTAAAATCGAAAATCCCTTAAATATTCCATTTGCTAAGATGAGGAAAAAAGGGGGCTAAGGTTATTTGCTAGGTATTCCATTTGCAAGCTTCTTGAGAATTTTTTGGTTGACATGTATGTTAAATATGTGCTGATTCTACAACGCTTTCTCATTTGGTAATTTGCTAAATGCTAATAAAGACTATAAGCGTGGCTAGTGGATTTGCCTAGAAACATAGTAGTTATTTGGTTTTTAGCAATTGTCGATACTAATATTGATATCTTTGTTTTAGATTGAAGAATTATTGTTGAGGTGTCAACCTGGTTTTTGACTTGTTAACATTTGCATTATTGGTATTGAACTTGATATAGAATGCTCTATCCGTAAGATTCTAATGCAAAGTGCATCTTACATACATAGCATATATCAAGTGGTGACTAAGTCAAGCTTATTCCATCAATGCAGTTTCAAGTTTGTAGCAGCCATCATCTTCGATTCCATCTAGCGAGCATTGATCGTTGATTCCCTTTCCACTTGGAGCAAATTGGAGTTGTTGGTAACCAAAATTATACATTAAGTTTCTGCTACTCTTAGGTTACCAATACATTAAAGTTCATGGCAGTTATTTTCAATTGGATAGAACTTCTATTGCTGATTAGTTGGGTTGCTAATATTTTGTCCAAGTTCTCTATCTCAAATTGATATTGGCTACATTATTGGACTAATTTTGTATTCCGTAGACTGTTATTCTTTTGTGCCTACCATCTGTTCGATAGTTTGTGTCTTACAATCTGGAATTGAACTTTTGTTGTCTTTCCTTTTGATATCATTCTGTTTTGATACTTTTGGATTAGTTCTTATTACTCAAAAGTCTATAACACCTGGATATGTGAACATTCTGTTTTGATATGTCTAGAACACTTGGATTAGTTCTTACATTCTGTTTTGATACTTGGATTAGTTTTCTTATCTAAGTAAATGTTTGATGCAAAAATCAGTAATAGTTTAGGTAGAATTATCTTGTAGATGCTAATGAAGCTTTCTTTTTTTTTTTTATATAATTAGAATCTGTGTGAACATGGATAAAAGATGGATGAGTATGTCACGATCAAGTGATTAGTATAAAGCTGGTTTAGAAGATTTTCTTGATTTTGATGAGTATATGCTGCTCACCATCCATTGTTTGATTTGTTGCTTTTCACTTTATGTCTAGCATGAGGAACAGAGGAAATGGAAAGATTAGGATATTCCTGTTGTATAAACAGTAGCGTTCAATTGCAGTTTGTATTTTTTCTGCTACAAGTTCAGTTAGGTTGATTCAATACCTGTAAGATTTTCTCAATAGTATTTATCCCAAGCATTTTCTGGATACTAGCTAACCAGTAAACCTTCATTGAATAACCTAGATCTGGATTACATTTTACTCTTTTGGTTTTCTAATTGACGTTTATTTCTAATTGACGTTTATTACTGATTCCTTTGTAGTGTTTGTCAAGGGCACTGCACACTGAGAACCCAAAGTTGCTCATGGCAGCCTCTACTGTATTCCTTCCAATCCAACCTCTGATGGTTTCTGTAGTGCATACTGGGATGATGGAGGTAATAGGCGTATATGCATATTTATGAGTTGATTCATAAGCCAGTATGCAGTCTATTCTAAGTCTTGTCTTTTGACCCTCTTAAGTGTAACTAAGGCCTGGGAGGCCTCAGGAACGAGCTAAAAGAGTTTAGACCCAATCCTTTCCTTTGTGGCATGCATTCTGTGTTCCAAGTCTTATTACTTGACTGGCATAATATACATATATAGCTTACTATTGCCACTTAGGTATGCAAGATTGAAGTTGTAGTTCCTTGGAGTATGGAATCCAACTAAATTCTGGTTAACATAATTATAGAGCTGGAATTAGTGGAAGCTGAAACACAGTTTACTACATAGCTTGTAGTGCTTTAATTTTCTTGGTTGTTTATGCTCATGTCCTCATCTAGCATGAGACACATTGAAGATTTGTTGCTCTTCTGGTGATAGGAGGAGAGAGGAGGCAAAGGGAATATTGCTCGTGCCTTGGCCTGACCTAAAGTGTCTCTCACTTGTTTGAAATCTAATATTGTCCAAAGTAGGTTATTTTAGCATTTGGTCAGATTGTAATTGATTAGTAGACAAGATATCCATATGCTACTGATTATTGATTCAAGAATTTGTCTTTACATCATCAATGACCTCCGCATCCTTTTTAGAACCCAAAAAGATGAAGCCAAGTTAGCTGCTTAAGTGATCTGTCAAATGTGTTTCCTAGTCCTACCATCATAATACCTGAGAAGTATAAAATATTGTCCACAATTGACCTTCCTTGGGCCTTCTCAGTTGCTGCACACGCTGTCCTGGATCCATTGAGATTCCATAGCTTGCAACATGCGAGTTTAAACCTAGTAATCTTTTTATCTTATCTTTATCATTTGTTTAACTTAGTTTTTATTTATTTTCTAACATTAAAACTGTAAAAGAAGAGTTGTAGATGTGATTTGTAACTCCTATTTCTTGGTTTATGACACTTGTAGATGAATCTTGAAGAAAACTAAAGGATCCTTGGGTCAAATGGCCATTTTTTGAAGACATTGTCAAGGCGTTTTTTGTTGAGCTCTTGTTGAACTATTGCTTCTTTGATATGTATTGGCAATGCTATTGCAATACTCATGACTGTTGAAAAATCTCTGAATTAGCATGTAATTTGTTGACATAGCAGCCATGTAAGTTGCTTGGATGATGTACTTTTGCACCAGTTTAGTTGATTGTATTGCACTAACTACTATGAAAATGTAAATCACTTTGGTTTTCTTTTATATGGTGGTACTAATAACTTTACTATTCCAAAAATTAGAATCTACATTGTGCAGGCAGGATGAAATGTGATTTCTACTTTTGGGTATAAAAATCCGGATGGTATACAGGGCTAATGCAATATGATGTATTGACACTTAAAAGTGTCACCACTTTGATTTTTGCGGTTCATAATATTCACAAAATTTCATGTTAACAAGTGTCAGAACAACCTAATCTAGTTACACCATAAAAGCGTCATAATATTTCATTCTACTTATACTGCAAATGTGTCATAATATCTTATTGTACTTACACAATAGAAGCGTCAAGATAGATCCAATATATGACAGTTAAGAGTATCACTTTAGATTCATATAACCTTAACTCTTCTCTAGCATTTCTTGTCATTTGAAAGTGTCATTAAAACGATAAATAATGACGTTTACAAATGCCAACAGAACTATAAATTATGACTCGTGTAACTGTCATAAAACTTATAGTGACGCTGAAATGGACGACGTTTCTAGCATAGCGTCATTATAGATCAAACGTCATTACATCAAGCTATAATGACGCTTTTAAATGTCATAAAAGGACATTTTTGTAGTAGTGCATTGATCATTCTTAACTCTCCAATATTAATATACTCCCGATTCAAGTATAGTCTCGAAAGACGTGCACTCGTTGTTCCAAACTAAACGAATTTTTGAAAAGTGAATTTTTCAACAAAACGCTTTAAAATATAAAAGGGGCATTGTTCCATATAAATAAATTTTAAATTGTCTAAATAAATAATTCGGAAAAAATGAGTAACTAATTATTTAAGTAAACTTGTAATATTCGATAAATAAACAGAAATTTTCGAGTTCTCACATCTTCCCCTCCTTAAAAGGAATTTCGTCCTTGAAATTCACACCTAGGACAATATCATTCTCGTACTGGTTAAGTCTACCAGATCAATCATTAACTTACGTTTTTTTTCCAACCCACGCTGCACAATTTCTATTGATTCAACTAGCAATCAAACCTTGATTTTCCCCATTAGATATTTTAATTTCCAAGTCATAGAGCAACATAATCGGCCTTATGTCTATCTCACATAGGTAACGTCTTCACTCTTAATGCTACTATTACCGCCACTATTTCCAAATCATGAGTTGGCTGCTTTCTTTCGTGGTATATTAACTTTCTAGAGACATACACAATCGTCTCATTCTGTATCGTAAGTATACATTCTAATCCACCCTTTAAAGCATCTGGACAAATCACAAAGCTACCTCCTCCGCTCGGTAAGACTAACACAAGTGCATCGGTTAAACACCTTTCACTTTTAAAATTCTTTCTCGCATTTAAAATCCCAAATAACTTGCCAAGTCTTGTACTCTTGGAAAATCCCTTGATTAAACCAAAGGAAAGGTTCGATTACCCCTAAGAACTCCAAATTTCAGTAGGATTTTCTAGTCGTTTCCTCTTAAACAATGTCCAATGTAGCTGAGTCAATAACAATTCCTTCCTTAGATATTGTATAACCTAGAAAGACTATTTCCTTCCAATCGAACTCACACTTATTGAACTTAACGAAAGTTGGCGCTTCCTCGAGATTTGTAAAACTATCATCAAGTGTTTTTCCATGCTTTTTTTTCAAACCTTAAAGTTTACCGATATATCATCAATAATTGCCATCATAGATTAATCCAATCACGATTTAAAACCTTGATACATTCAGGTCATAATTGCTGCCAGTGCATTGGTCAACCCAAAGGGTATCACTGAAAATTCAAGCATCCCCACCTTGAATTGGAGATGGTTTTAAGCACATCAGTTCCTAGGATTCCCGGTTGGCAGTAACTCTACTTTAAATCCCTTATGCACTGCTCCTGGCCCTTGATTATAATTCTCGTTTATGTGAGGTTACGGAGTATTTGTCCTTAATAGTCACATCGTTCAAGTCTCAATAATTTATATATATATATATAGCCTCAAGCGTCTATTCCAAATATGATATCCGGTCCTTAATCGTTAGTCTCAGTCAATCCATCAACTATGTCCTTTTCACTAACCCAAATCTCACTACTTTTAATATCTCAAATTGGCGATCAAATATTGGATCTCAAATTCAACACTAAGTTCTCGATTTGGTCACGATCCCTGGTCGCCTCCAAGACCTCAGGGTAGTCTATACTTTCAAGTACAATCTTGACCACGTCTAACATCATTCGTGTCCTATTACAATCTAAAATGTGGGGCACGATTTGAACATACATGTAAGTCATAAAACCAATCAAAAGCGGAGTAAAGTTTCATATGTCATAAAGATCATAATAAGTACATCAAGTTGGGATAGATTTATCAAACTATTTCAAAAGGGGAAGGGAAACAACGAAATTATAGCAAACCGTGCCGAGTTACCAAGATACAAAATAACAAAAGACTTTCCCTTATACAAAAAATTAAATCTCCAAAAGTACTAGTCTAGTCTAGGGTAAAGTTACAACCTTTATTCCTCGAGTGGAGTTAACCACCCCTACTCGTAAAACTTCCAGCGCTTAGACCTCCTTCTGGCACTCAATTGTTTGGTGGCGGATCTAGCTGGCCGCTGAGTATTTCCTCTTTTTAGAGTTACCAGGGCAATTCGAAATCTTATGCTCGATACTACCGCACCACAGACACTTTCCTTGCTTTATCCAGCACTTGTCCTCAGTGTGGTTCATCTTGCCACAATATCCACATTTTGTGTGAGAAGTGACGGCTTGACTAGTTTGAGAATTTTTTTTGTATTCCTTCTCCAGTTCTATATTTTTACGTAGCAACTCAGTTTTCTCTGCGTATTCTTGTTTCCACCGTCCTTCCCAGTAGTCAGCCAATTTCTTTTGAAATTCGATCTCATTTCGAAGAATACCCATTTCCTTACGCATTTCTTCCAGAGTTGTCATCTCACCAGTTGGCTTAACTCAGATGCTAGCCTGCCAGGCAAATCAAAAGATAAAAATAGGTAGCTATTTATAATGGAAGTTTGAGCCATATTACTCTTTCATTCTTTCGCTTAGAGGTCGTTCCGAAATATAAATCTTAGCTATTCTCTGCTAAACATGGGTGATCTCTCAATTCTCCATAAATTTACTACCATTACTCACGAATACAACAAGATACGGGGACTCTATTCCTTGATATAGAGTTTTCAGGTCTTACCTCACTCTCCAATACTTGTCTATGAAGTTGTTCGAGAAGAGATCATAATCTCTTAGTTTCATTAGTACCTTATTGTATCCTTCCAAATCAATCTTACTATTTCGAAATTAGGTTCTCCATGAAGCCTAGATAGGCGAACTTCAAGAATCATTCCATTTCTCACATCTCTCTCTTGGTCCCCAGGTTGGTTGCTTGGTTTAGAACTTTAGTGCTCAACTAATCGTGTTAGGACATCAATCGTCTGGTTAATAACAATAACTACGCGATTGTTTTCCTTCATTTCTAGGGTTTTGGTTCAATCCAATAGTCGCCCTATAATCACTCCCTTGAGTTTGGAGTTACTTAACCCCTTGCCTTCGATCCCTTTTCACTCTTTTGACCATCCATAAATTTAACATGTTGGAAGGCATGACGTAAGGTGAGTGTACACAAATGGAGTTTGAAAAGTGATACTTTTATCACGCCAAACAAATACAAGAATAAAAGGGAAGACTCCGAAATAATCACAAATGTGTACAACCCCATCATGGATTTAAAATCATAAAGCAGTAAAGTCAAGCATGTCGTGAGTAACGTTTAATTGCCTCAAAAGAGAGAAAACATAGTAAAACAAGATACAAAATGCAATGGCCTTTAAGCGAGTGCCACCCCATCTATCTTTGGCAAAACTATTAAAATAGTTTAAATCACTAGTTTAATGATTGGCGGAACCAAAAATCTCTACTACCCCCGTAGGATCGTTTTCATTTCCAGTACTAGGAGTTTTAATCCCATGTCCTATATCGAGTATCTTGTCATTCTCTACTTGTTCAACCAAGGTAACACACCCAACCATCGACTTATCCGTCCGGTCTCTAATTTCATGTACTACCCTTGCAAGTCGGTTCTCAGCTTTTTTTTTAAAGATTCTCACAAGGAGCCCTTGTCTTTCTCGCTCCTTAAGTATCTCAATCTCCACTTCAGGAATTCTAGTAGTCTAGGCATCCGCAATTGCCCTCAGTTCTCGATTATCCTCTCGAATCACCCTAATTTCCTCGAATAGCCACTTTTAATGATCGACCACTATTGACACCCCATTGTTTGGGCGCGAACAAGTCCTTTGAAAATCACATGAATTCCTAGTTCTGTGAATTGGATTATCTCTCCCATGCTCCCTTAGGTCTTTCTCAATAATGGACCACCGGAAGGCGTCCCGAGACCATTTAATATCACCCTTACCTCCCATAACTTACCCTTAGAAGCAAAAGCTCATGTAGGTCCAAATATATTCAATAAACTAGATCTGATCATTTCGTACTATCCCACATGTATCACACAAAATCAAGACTCCTTGTCATCCACTAATTCAAACCTAGGTTCTAGTTTTCATTTTCACAAGCTGTCACTTAACTTTCCAACCTGTTCCACAGTCCGGCATCCTAAACTTTTAAGCCTAAGATACACTACAGAGATCTAAAACCTAAACTCTGATACCAACTATGACGCCCCCACTTCTCCCTAAGGCGAACCAAAGGGTATCCGCGGGACGCTTGCCCAGCTCTCGCCAGAACTCGGTACAATTTTCATTCAAGCTTAATACAATAGTATCCCAAAGCGACAAGGCAAAGTACAATAAGTGCAGAAACTTCTATAAATAACATCTAATCTTACACCATAAGTTCAGGATACATAAGTCATCCAATTCTCACGTCAGGGTACCCAAAAGATACATCAATTTCCAAAATATACAACAACCGAAAGTCTAATTGTCGCGCCCCACTTTTTGATCGAGTGTGTGTGGTGTGTGAGTAGTGGAATGTGAATGTGTGTAAAATGAAAAGTAAAAGGGCCATGGGACTTTGAGAATGCGACGATTTGGCCAAATAAAGTTCAAAAGGGGTTTTTTGAATGAAAAACGGAGTCGCCACTTGGTACAGAGTTAGGGTGTACCAAGTCACCAAAAAGTGATTTTTTTAAAGAAAAGGTAGAAAGAAACCCCTTTTAAACGACTCCTAGTCCACGTAAACCAACGAAAAAGGTTCGGGAGTCACATTTGACGAAGGGGAAGGCAAGGATAAAAATCCAAGGCACCCCTTCGACCTAGCCAAGGCTAGTTGCGTGATTTAGCCCCACTTTTCCCAATTTTTCTACCAAAAATATGTTATTGCATGTTTTGGATTTGACTAGATGAATGCAAAAAGAAAGAAAAAAATGCAAACCTAAATTCTAAAATGTCTCTTGTAAGGTTTTTGGTCCCAACCACATGAGTTGTGGCGGCCAATAAAAGAAAACCTTATAGAGGTCGATTAATGCAAATGATGGCTAAAGTGCAAGTGTGCAAGTGTATAAAAAGGTGCACGTGTGAAATTGTATGAAAAATCCAAGTGTTTGTGTGCAAGTGTATGAAAAGGTGCATGTGTGAAATTGTATGAAAAATCCAAGTGTTCGTGTGCAAGTGTATGAAATATAGTGATAAGTGCATATAGGTATAATTAAGTGCAATTTTGTGAAGTAGAAATCAAAATGAACAATAAGGAAAGGAAAAGTGATGAGGAAATGTGAATTGAAAAAAATGAGTAAGTGATAAATGAGAATGAATGAACCTAAAGGAATGCATCAGGTCGGGTATGGGAATGACTCCTAACTTTTTCGACTTCGATTTTCCCTTTGATTAGAAAGCAAAACTAGCGTGCTAAGGCTATCGAGTAGCCACACTCGCTCGTTTCCCTTATCAGAAGGGGACTCTTCAGGCAAATGTACCCTAACTAGCATGAGATGCAAGACCTAAAGTGAGGGGAAAGGGGAATCGAGGAGCATGCCAGATGATAAAACTAAGGAAAAATGCATGATATGTAGTGGACAGGCAAATAATGCATTAATGAAAAACAAAGGAAAAATCCTATTGGGTCTAGCGTTGGGCTAGCCCTTTCTATGAATTCCTAATGAAATAATGAGCCACGACTAGCATTGGACTAGTGTGGTGACGTACATTCATCCATCACATTCATTCATGGTTATGGAAAGCGAGTAGACATGCCAAACACTCGTAAACACGTAGCACATAACATTTAGCATGCTCGACTAGATGCAAGGCCCTAACAAAGCAAATTAACATGTAACAACTAAGCAGGCAAGACACATAAGGCAATTAAAGCCCTAACTATTACATTTGCTAGCTAGGCACACGTCTTCGATAGGTCTTCATCGAATGCTCCTCCAAGCCCTATCTATTACAAGCCAAGAGGTGTACACATACCCCATAATGAATACCTTAGACAAAGGGGGAAAGGGAAAATGGACAAGAAAGCTCGCCAAGCCCTATCTATTACAAGCCAAGAGGTGTACACATACCCCATAATGAATAACTTAAATAAAAGTAAAGTAAATGAAATAAACGCAAGGAATTAAAGGGAAGCAAGTAAAGCGAAGTAGACATGCATATTCACATAGCACGTAGGATCACATAGGAGAAATGAAAATCAAGGAGATAGAGGTTACCTCCCTTGCAATTGGGCCCCAATGAAGTGAAATCACTTATTTATCCTCCAAAACAAAAGAAATGGTCAAGGTACCAATTTATTTGGAAAAACTAAAGAAAATAGGCAAAACATCAACTCACTTGATCATAAAGCCCCTAAAGTCATGACTTAAGTGCAATTGACAAAGCATGGTAGTTAATTGAAGCCAACGAGCAATGAAGTTGCACAAATTAAAATTACCAAGGACCAAATTGATGAAAATTATTCAATTGGTCGGTCATAGTAGCATTAGTTAGAAGCCAAGGGGTTGGAGTGCAATTTTTGGAAGTTCTTTCATGCAAATTCATGCAAGCTACGTGGGACTTTCACTACTGCAACTAAAAATGAAGCATGCTTTCTTTTGCTTTCAAGCTTGCTGCAAGCTCCAGCCGCAGCTTTTACCTTTTGCACAATGCAAACATGCTCATCAAAAACTTAGAGTTCCACCTATCAAACATCAACTAAAATGCAGTTGGCTTAGAGTTCAATCATCAACCATCTTTCATCAAAAGCTTAGAGCTCAATCATCAATCATCAAACAGTTTCGTTGCAAGTTTGAATTTGGAGCATTGAACATAGCTGCAACAGAAATTGCAGCAGCAAATTCGAACCAGCCACAAGTTTCGAATATAGCAGCAACAAACCCAAAAGTTCCGGGCATGGCCGTGACAAACCTTCGACCTAACTGTCTACCATAGCTTTGATAAAAAAAATTCCAGCAAAAGACGTCAAACAGGAAAAAATGCTGCTGACTTTATCTTTCTACTGTCCTAACAAGCAAGCTATTTTCTTTGCTAATTTCTTTTTACAGCTTCGCAAGTTCCTGCTGTAAAAATTGCAGTAAAAAAACATGCAAAGCAGGGAAACAAGGCTGGGAATTTCTGGTTCAGCAAGCTAACAAGCATTTTTCAGCAAGCACTTAGACATATTTCAGATGCCTTCAAAATCAGATGTATAAATATCGGAGAAGCTGAAGTTTGAACAAGTAAAGGAACCAATTTGCCCAGGCTACTGCACCAAACAATAGTTTCATGCTTTGCTTCAGCAGATTTATGCGCAGATCTTAACACAACTTGAAACTTTGAGTTTTTAGCAGCCTTACGCAACAAGCACATGCCAAACCGTAAGCAAACATAAAAAAAAACAAACGTGCAAGTAATCAGCCCCCGAAAATCCCTGAGTTTCCGTCTCTTAAATTCAATCCCAAGATTCTAAGCACCAAACGATCAAAGCTGTAAAATTTCTCTGCAATTTTGTTCAGCCAAGACTCAACCGCACAGAAACTAACTCATTTACCCAAACTCCAGGCTTAATGTTACCTAAACAAATGCCATTAGACCCAAACAAAGGCCATCAATCAACATTGAAACAAACAGAACCAGAATACAGCAGCGGAAAGCAAGAAAGCAACTAAAAGAGACAGCTTGTAGCTATAAAGGTGAAAACCATACCTGAAGTGCGGAAACTCAGATGATCTCCCCAAGTATTGAATGCTGAAGATGGTTCCGTCACCTTTCTTTTCTGCAATCTCTCAGCCGAGAACCCTTTCTGCCTTGCCCTTCCGCTCCTGTTTTGTTCCGTCACTCGCTGCTCTGGTTTTTCTTTGCTCAGCCTCTCAGCCCTTAACCCCCGAAAACTCTCTGGTTTTCCTTTCTTCAAAGCTCTAACCTTTTGCACAGCTCTCTGTTTTTTCTCCTCCTCTTGCTCTCGGCTCTCCCTTTCAGTTGTTTTCAGTTTTTCCTCCAACCCCAACCGTATGCTCCCTCTGTTTTGTCTAGCCTTTTTGTTCAGCTTTTCTTTCCGCCATCCACCCTCTTTCTCTAAGAATCCCTAAACCTTCAGTCCCTAAGAATCCCCCCTTGCGGCTGCTGCTTTCATTTGTATTTATATGGGGGACAAAACCAACCCTAAACCTTCAGTCCTTTTTCTGTATTTACAGCCAAGGGCTGCCCGAAACTCTCAGTTTGCAAGCTGCGGCAATACGCAGCTTGTATGCCGCGTTTCACTTTTTTTTTTTTTTTTTCAACTAATCAAATAATTAAACAAAATTGATAATAATAATAATAAATAAACTAGAAACGACAAAGCGCAACTTTCCATTTTTCCATTTTTCATTTTTCCTTTTTCCTTTAAATAATGAAACTAAATCCTAAACAACTAAAACATATTTTTTGAACACTTTTCTTTTTCCTTTGAGAAATTCTAGCTAAAATGGCTAAAATAACTAAAACTAAAAGTAAATAAAACTATATGTGACAAATAAAAATAGAACAAATAAAAATGAATAGTAAATAAATAAATAAATAATAAAACACCAAAAATTTGGTGTCTACAGTTTGCCCCTCTTTGTCTGAGTTTTGAAAAAACTTGAGACAAAGAAGTAGACACCAAATACTTACCTGTGTTATTTGGCTGTGAATTACTCAAACGATGGGGACTGACCCCTGACAGAAAAATTTTAAAATCGGGACTGACCCGAGACAGAAATTTAAACGGGACTGACCCGAACAGGAATTTAAACGGGACTGACCCGAACAGAATTTAAACGGGACTGACCCGAACAGAAATTTAAAACGGGACTGACCCGAACAGGAATTTAAACGGGACTGACCCGAACAGGAATTTAAACGGGACTGACCCGCACAGAAATTTAAACGGGACTGACCCGAACAGGAATTTAAACGGGACTGACCCGAACCGAATTGAAAACGGGACTGACCCGAACATGAATTTTAAATGGGATAGACCCAGACGAGAATTTTAAAACAAGACTGACTGGAATAAGAAGTTTAAAAGGGGACTGACCCGAACGAGAAGATTTCAATCATGGGACTGACCCGAACAAAATTTAATATCATGGGACTGGCCCGAACAAGCTTTTAATCATGGGACTGACCCGAATAAGCTTTAAAATCATGGGACTGACCCGAACAAGCTTTAAAATCATGGGACTGACCTGAACAAGCTTTAAAATCATGGGACTGACCCGAACAAGCTTTAAGATCATGGGACTGACCCGAACAAGCTTTAAAATCATGGGACTGACCCGAATAAGCTTTTAATCATGGGACTGACCCGAATAAGCTTTTAATCATGGGACTGACCCGAACAAGCTTTAAAATCATGGGACTGACCCGAACAAGCTTTAAGATCATGGAATGCACGCTAGTGGGACTGACCCACGGCTAGCGGCAGGGTAAAATGAAAGGCGCACTAGTGGGACTGACCCAACGGCTAGTGGCGGTACAAAATGAAATGCTCACTGGCGGGACTAACCTCTGCTCCAGTGGCTGAAAATGAAATGCACACTGGCGGGACTAACCTCTGCTCCAGTGGCTGAAAATGAAATGCACACTGGCGGGACTAACCTCTGCTCCAGTGGCTGTGAAAATGAAATGCTCACTGGCGGGACTAACCTCTGCTCCAGTGGCTGAAAATGAAATGCACACTAGCGGGACTAACCTCTGCTCCAGTGGCTGTGAATGAAATGCACACTGGCGGGACTAACCTCTGCTCCAGTGTGATATAAGCGGCCAGCGGGATAGAACCCAGTTCTGCCGAGGTTGGCGGGATAAAACCCAGCTCCAACGTGATAAAAGCGGCCAGCGGGATAGAACCCAGTTCTGCCGAGGTTGGCGGGATAAAACCCAGCTCCAACGTGAATTTTGTGAAGTTGGCGGCACAAAATCCAGGCCCAACGTGATGAAGTGATGTTGGCGGCACCAAGTCCAGGCCCAACGTGATAAAGTGAAGTTGGCGGCACGAAATCCAGGCCCAACGGGATAAAGTGATGTTGGCGGCACCAAGTCCAGGCCCAACGGGATAAAGTGAAGTTGGCGGCACGGAATCCAGGCCCAACGTGATAAAGTGAAGTTGGCGGCACGAAGTCCAGGCCCAACGTGACATTGTGAATGGTCAGTGGGATAAGACCCAATCCTGCCATCCAATTGGTCAAGAAATTGGATTTGATTTGTCAAGATACAAGAAATTAAATTTGATTTTCCAAGAAACAAAAATTTTGAACTTGATTTTTGCTTTTTGATTTTTGAATTTTTTCTGATTTTCTGAGAGAATCTTTTTTTCAAAAATAATTTGCCCCAGTGTAGGCCCCTTTTCCCTTCTTTCTTCTCTCTCTTCGGCATCGGCCTTCCACAACTCAGAAGCTTTTCGTTGACTTCAACTGTGAATACCTGCACAGGGGCTTACATGCACTCAAATTTTCATGAAAAAGGCAGCGTGATTGATTTGAAAGTCTTGCTTGAGTATTTGACAAAATCCTCAAATGGACTATCAAAAATTTGCCCCAGTGTGGGCTTATTTTGTGAAATCTTGGAAATAAAAATTTTGCCCCAGTATGGGCCCATTTGATGCAAAAAATCGGTTTGGATGTCTCTCCATTTATTTGAACAAAGTAAGAAATTGTGTTTCCTATATGATGTGAAGAAATCTGAACGTTTTGCTTAAAAACCTCACAGAAAATTTCATGATGAATTTCTCAAAATAATGCCGAAAAAGATTTCTTCCTCACTTTTAACATCGGTGCCCGGAGTAGCGGGTCACCATTTCTTGTTGGCTCAACCTTCGGGGCCAATCGAGTGGGGTATTATTTCTGATTTGGAAATGGCTAAAGGAAATGGAAGGTCAAGATTTGTCTTATTTTGTGCCCAAATTGTGTGTAACCCTTTTTATACCATATCTTGGTGAAAGCAAAGAGTTTATTATCCTTATTTCTTAAGAAAATGTAGTCCACACATGCGCTTTATAGGCTTGCAACAATATGGATGGAAACGATAGCTAAACATGCAAAAACTGGTTGTACCCTTATGATCATGAATGATCGATGGATTTCTTATGAACATAATCCTCACTTTGGGTTGTCATGAAGGAATAAGTCAACGATGGACTTTATTAGCTTGTACTGTGGCTTGAAAACGATAGTTAAAGAAATAATTTTCAAGGACATTGCACCGAAGATCGCATTTTCCAAAAATTACCCCTATTCTGAACTCAAAGATCTCAGACTTTGTTTGCATTTTTCTCATCAAATCTTTTGCATTTTTCTTTTGCATTCGCTCTCTTTTCCCTTTTTCTTTTCCCTTTTCAAAAGTGCCCTCGCGGGTTTTCACATGAAGAGCAGTGTCAACCTCACATCTGATCAATTCAGAAATACAGCTAAAAGTTTCGGCATCAGAGATTTTCTTGACAGGGCCGTTGCAAAGAACAGAAGTCAGGACTTTCGGCTTTGTAATGGGGTCAGGTGGGGTGCTTTAGAAAAGTTAAGGCTTGAAGGCAGATTTCAAGAATGGTTTGAAGAATCTGAGATCGCATTGTTGCGCCAACCCTATTTTAGGGTTAAATCAGAATTTGCCCCAGTTTATGCTCAACTGAGGCTTTTCCTTTCATTTTCTTTCTTCTTTTGACTTTTCGGCCTTTTGCCACTTTGAAACTTTCACAAAATTTGCCCCAGTTTATTTTTGAACTGAGGTTCTCTTTTCTTCCTTTGTTTTTGATTTTGTTGCTTTTCACTTTTTCACTTTTTGAAACTTTTCCTTTTTTTTCAACTCAAACTTGCCCCAGTGTGGGGTTTGCGATTCTCAGGGGTTGCCAAATGAAGTATTTTATTCTGAAGGCTCAAAAGGGATAACTAGGGATAGAATTCTCGATTGGAAAAGAAGATGGCCTGACTTGTATTCCGTTCCTTACAATAACCCTGAAAGGAAACTTTCATTAACGGGAAATTTTTGGCATGTATCTGAATTAACTGATTGAGGAAGACCCTTGTTCATCCATATGTGTGAAACATAGGCGATCCACGCGGACAAAACTCTTCCTTTTCTTTTTTCAAAATTGGAACCCAAGTGGAATCAAATTTTCCCAATTTGCGGTTCCCTCCTTATTCTAGCATTTTTACTTTTCCTCTTTTCTTTCTTCCTTTTTCAAAATTCCCCAATCTCCTTCCCCAATGTGGGGTACGATCACGAGTGCTTTGAAAAGAACCACCCATTTTAGCTCAAATGAGGATGCAAGGGATAAGCAGTGTTTAGGTTGTAGAAATGATGGCCAAAGCATCATTCTTACACCTCATGACAACCAAAGCAACGAAATGCTCATTGAAAATTCATTCCCTTTTTGATATTTGAAAATCTCCCATGAAGGGTAGTGATCATCAAGGTGCTTGTTCGAAACGAAATTATTCTTTTAAAGGCTCAAATGGGAGAGCAGATGATAACATGTGTATAAGTAGAGAAACGAATGCTCAAAGTATCATTCCAAATTTTCAGAACAAACAAGAATAATGCACATTTTTGCTTTCACTTAGATGTGATTGAACCAGATTAGACACCTTGAACATTTTCAAGCAAAAGTTGCCCCAATTTATCAATCAATGTGACAGACTTTATTTTGGGATTAAGTGAAGGAGAAAGGTATCTCATGGGCCTTCTGAATGACCTCTTTCAATTTTTGAGCACTCTTATTGTGTAGCTTGGATCACCAGTCTGGTGTATACATTTGTGAGTTTTCAGGCCAAAGGTTGAAAAATCTCAATTTGAGCTTATTTCTTAAAATTCACCATGAAATCTCTTAATGAGCTCAATAAAGAATGAAATGTACATGAATATACACAAAACAATAATTGTCTAAAAACTTTATTGCTGAAAAAGTTTGAAACAAAATTTCTCGTTCAATTATGATACAAATGAGAATAGAAAGCTTCTAAAGAGCTCCACATATATATCCCTTTTGTCTCCTTTTCTTTTGGCACAAAAATATATTAACAAGTCAAATATACAGAATCTTCCTTGAAAGCAATTATGAAATCTCTTAGAAGCTCTTAACCTAGAGCTTTCAGATGGATTTTTATGTTCCCATTGTTGGATCTGCCCAAGAATCAAATAATACTTTCCAAACTTCATCGGATCAAAAATTGTTATCCAATATAGGGAAATATTTTCATCTTATTGAAACATTTTTTTTTTTTATGAATGCAGGGGAGGGGGGAAACAAAAGAAAAATACCCGGAGTCAGTAAGTAAGAATAGAAAATCGGTATGCATGTCCTATGGGGGAACCCTTTTTATGCCAAGGGTAGGCCTAGCATGAAGATGCAATCCTCTAGAGCAGGCACTATACAATACCTGATGGATCCAATCAGCTTATGGAGTGAAAAATAATTTGAAAAAATTTGGCCCATTGGAATGAGAAGAGACGTTTGTCAAAATGAGGACCTCGTCCGAAGGGATTGATCACTTTTGATTGATACAAGAACTTGCAAAAACGCACGGGTTTGACCTTGACGAACTTCCTATCGAAGAGATTGGAATTCGTTTTGACAACTTTTCTCAGTGAAGCACGGGTCAAAACTCCAACTGATCAAATGGCTAGATGCAATGGATGTTTTTCTCAAAATCGACTAGGTTTTCCGTTTTGAAATTCGACATGGAAACCCTAATTGGTCAAATGAAATTGACAATTTATTAAAAATCGACCGGATTACCCTAAAAAGGGAAACAGGTCAAATAAATTGAATGAAATTTAATTTATCCAAAATTAATCAGATCACCCTAACAAGGGTAAATTGATCAAATAGATTGAACGAAACTTGATTTATTCAAAAACGGCTCGGTTGCCCTAAAAATGGGTAAATTGGCCAAATGAATGAAATTGAATTAGTGATTTATTCCAAAAATCGGCCGAATGACCCTAAAAGGGGTAAGTTGGTCAAATGAATTGACGATTTATTCAAAATCGACCGGATGACCCTAAAAAGGGTAAATTGGTCAAATGAATTGACGATTTATTCAAAATCGACCGGATGACCCTAAAAAGGGTAAATTGGTCAAATGAATTGATGATTTATTCAGAAATCGACCAGGTGACCCTAGAAAGGGTAAATTGGTCAAATGAATTGATGATTTATTGAATGAATTAGCAAAATGGATTGGTTGAATTGTCCGGCCATTGGTTATTTCAAAATTATTGAGGTGCATTAGTCTATGACCTTCTAAAAATCAAATTTTGGCCTCAATTTATTTATCGTCTCAATAGGAGGAATCATTTGTGAATTTCTTCAAATTAATGTCCTTCGCGCAAGGGATTTTTACCAATTTTTGATAAAATGGCCAAAAAGTGATTATTAGATGCTCATATTCCAAAGATCACTCTATGAAAATGATCGGATCCTACCTTACCTTGTGCACTACCCCTTTGGATGGTACAAAATGTAAACGTGCAAGTCTCACTGGATTAAGTATCCGAGACACAAGGTGGCTTATTCCTAAACACGGGATTCCCTATGTGGCATTCCCTTTGTATGGTTTATGCATGATGCCAGTTTATTAAAGCGATGTAAAACATGCAATTTGAAATGAAATCATGACCTAAAAGGACCTTTTATACGCCAAGGTAGGCTTAGAATGCTATGCAATTATTAATCTATGAATGCAATATACCAAAATCTTTAAACGTGCAATAACCTATCTACGAGGGTAGGTTCTAAAACAAGATCATGCCAGACCTCTTATTCCTAACGTTTGTGAATGCAAAAGTCAAGAAGACAAAGAAACGTTAGTTCAACACATAAATACACATAACACATTGTAGCGAAACAATACAAAGAGATAAAGCGATAAAAGAAAAGAGGGGTTGGATCCCTCCCCTCGTGAATCGTGTCCCTAATAAGGTAAGGCCGACTCTACCCTAGGCAAGCTATCATGGATGTATGAGGTTGGGATTCGCTAATGCATCTAGACTCGATAAGCTCAGGTCCCCGAGCCTTCAGACTTAGAAACCAAGGGTCATCAATCCCAAGGCTCTTTGTCGGTGGCTCGAGCGATTCTCCAAACACCGCTACGCACACATCGTGTCGCGGCTACGTGTTTGAGTGAATCTATCAAAACTCCTCAATCTTCAATCAAAAGCTAAAGGCTATGAACCCAAAGCTTAAAATGGAAGATCGAGTGACTCCTCGGATCATGCTACGCACACATCGTGTCGCGATCACAAGTCCAAGTGAGTCGCCTAAAATCCTAATAGGGTGGAGTGGCGTGACAAGCCACTAAAAGGAAAAATAAAGAAGGGATAAATATAAAGCGTATGCACGTATGCTAGTGCTCGTTTGGAGGGGAGGGATCAAGAACCAACGCGAGGCTCTAGGGTATGTCCCCCACCCAAATGCAATGCAAAGCGCTACATGAAACAAGTAAAATATACATCCAATCAACCAATCATACATACGTGAGCGCGGGAGTAGTTTGATACGCGCGCGAGGCGAAAAGTCCTAAAATAGAAAATGCAACCCTAATATCCAAATGCAATGCATAAAAAGGGTAGAAAAAGGAAAAAAATGGCCAAATCAAATGCTTGGACCCACTTAGGAAGTCCCCAGTGGAGTCGCCAACTGTCGCGCCCCACTTTTTGATCGAGTGTGTGTGGTGTGTGAGTAGTGGAATGTGAATGTGTGTAAAATGAAAAGTAAAAGGGCCATGGGACTTTGAGAATGCGACGATTTGGCCAAATAAAGTTCAAAAGGGGTTTTTTGAATGAAAAACGGAGTCGCCACTTGGTACAGAGTTAGGGTGTACCAAGTCACCAAAAAGTGATTTTTTAAAGAAAAGGTAGAAAGAAACCCCTTTTAAACGACTCCTAGTCCACGTAAACCAACGAAAAAGGTTCGGGAGTCACATTTGACGAAGGGGAAGGCAAGGATAAAAATCCAAGGCACCCCTTCGACCTAGCCAAGGCTAGTTGCGTGATTTAGCCCCACTTTTCCCAATTTTTCTACCAAAAATATGTTATTGCATGTTTTGGATTTGACTAGATGAATGCAAAAAGAAAGAAAAAAATGCAAACCTAAATTCTAAAATGTCTCTTGTAAGGTTTTTGGTCCCAACCACATGAGTTGTGGCGGCCAATAAAAGAAAACCTTATAGAGGTCGATTAATGCAAATGATGGCTAAAGTGCAAGTGTGCAAGTGTATAAAAAGGTGCACGTGTGAAATTGTATGAAAAATCCAAGTGTTTGTGTGCAAGTGTATGAAAAGGTGCATGTGTGAAATTGTATGAAAAATTCAAGTGTTCGTGTGCAAGTGTATGAAATATAGTGATAAGTGCATATAGGTATAATTAAGTGCAATTTTGTGAAGTAGAAATCAAAATGAACAATAAGGAAAGGAAAAGTGATGAGGAAATGTGAATTGAAAAAAATGAGTAAGTGATAAATGAGAATGAATGAACCTAAAGGAATGCATCAGGTCGGGTATGGGAATGACTCCTAACTTTTTCGACTTCGATTTTCCCTTTGATTAGAAAGCAAAACTAGCGTGCTAAGGCTATCGAGTAGCCACACTCGCTCGTTTCCCTTATCAGAAGGGGACTCTTCAGGCAAATGTACCCTAACTAGCATGAGATGCAAGACCTAAAGTGAGGGGAAAGGGGAATCGAGGAGCATGCCAGATGATAAAACTAAGGAAAAATGCATGATATGTAGTGGACAGGCAAATAATGCATTAATGAAAAACAAAGGAAAAATCCTATTGGGTCTAGCGTTGGGCTAGCCCTTTCTATGAATTCCTAATGAAATAATGAGCCACGACTAGCATTGGACTAGTGTGGTGGCGTACATTCATCCATCACATTCATTCATGGTTATGGAAAGCGAGTAGACATGCCAAACACTCGTAAACACGTAGCACATAACATTTAGCATGCTCGACTAGATGCAAGGCCCTAACAAAGCAAATTAACATGTAACAACTAAGCAGGCAAGACACATAAGGCAATTAAAGCCCTAACTATTACATTTGCTAGCTAGGCACACGTCTTCGATAGGTCTTCATCGAATGCTCCTCCAAGCCCTATCTATTACAAGCCAAGAGGTGTACACATACCCCATAATGAATACCTTAGACAAAGGGGGAAAGGGAAAATGGACAAGAAAGCTCGCCAAGCCCTATCTATTACAAGCCAAGAGGTGTACACATACCCCATAATGAATAACTTAAATAAAAGTAAAGTAAATGAAATAAACGCAAGGAATTAAAGGGAAGCAAGTAAAGCGAAGTAGACATGCATATTCACATAGCACGTAGGATCACATAGGAGAAATGAAAATCAAGGAGATAGAGGTTACCTCCCTTGCAATTGGGCCCCAATGAAGTGAAATCACTTATTTATCCTCCAAAACAAAAGAAATGGTCAAGGTACCAATTTATTTGGAAAAACTAAAGAAAATAGGCAAAACATCAACTCACTTGATCATAAAGCCCCTAAAGTCATGACTTAAGTGCAATTGACAAAGCATGGTAGTTAATTGAAGCCAACGAGCAATGAAGTTGCACAAATTAAAATTACCAAGGACCAAATTGATGAAAATTATTCAATTGGTCGGTCATAGTAGCATTAGTTAGAAGCCAAGGGGTTGGAGTGCAATTTTTGGAAGTTCTTTCATGCAAATTCATGCAAGCTACGTGGGACTTTCACTACTGCAACTAAAAATGAAGCATGCTTTCTTTTGCTTTCAAGCTTGCTGCAAGCTCCAGCCGCAGCTTTTACCTTTTGCACAATGCAAACATGCTCATCAAAAACTTAGAGTTCCACCTATCAAACATCAACTAAAATGCAGTTGGCTTAGAGTTCAATCATCAACCATCTTTCATCAAAAGCTTAGAGCTCAATCATCAATCATCAAACAGTTTCGTTGCAAGTTTGAATTTGGAGCATTGAACATAGCTGCAACAGAAATTGCAGCAGCAAATTCGAACCAGCCACAAGTTTCGAATATAGCAGCAACAAACCCAAAAGTTCCGGGCATGGCCGTGACAAACCTTCGACCTAACTGTCTACCATAGCTTTGATAAAAAAAATTCCAGCAAAAGACGTCAAACAGGAAAAAATGCTGCTGACTTTATCTTTCTACTGTCCTAACAAGCAAGCTATTTTCTTTGCTAATTTCTTTTTACAGCTTCGCAAGTTCCTGCTGTAAAAATTGCAGTCAAAAAACATGCAAAGCAGGGAAACAAGGCTGGGAATTTCTGGTTCAGCAAGCTAACAAGCATTTTTCAGCAAGCACTTAGACATATTTCAGATGCCTTCAAAATCAGATGTATAAATATCGGAGAAGCTGAAGTTTGAACAAGTAAAGGAACCAATTTGCCCAGGCTACTGCACCAAACAATAGTTTCATGCTTTGCTTCAGCAGATTTATGCGCAGATCTTAACACAACTTGAAACTTTGAGTTTTTAGCAGCCTTACGCAACAAGCACATGCCAAACCGTAAGCAAACATAAAAAAAAACAAACGTGCAAGTAATCAGCCCCCGAAAATCCCTGAGTTTCCGTCTCTTAAATTCAATCCCAAGATTCTAAGCACCAAACGATCAAAGCTGTAAAATTTCTCTGCAATTTTGTTCAGCCAAGACTCAACCGCACAGAAACTAACTCATTTACCCAAACTCCAGGCTTAATGTTACCTAAACAAATGCCATTAGACCCAAACAAAGGCCATCAATCAACATTGAAACAAACAGAACCAGAATACAGCAGCGGAAAGCAAGAAAGCAACTAAAAGAGACAGCTTGTAGCTATAAAGGTGAAAACCATACCTGAAGTGCGGAAACTCAGATGATCTCCCCAAGTATTGAATGCTGAAGATGGTTCCGTCACCTTTCTTTTCTGCAATCTCTCAGCCGAGAACCCTTTCTGCCTTGCCCTTCCGCTCCTGTTTTGTTCCGTCACTCGCTGCTCTGGTTTTTCTTTGCTCAGCCTCTCAGCCCTTAACCCCCGAAAACTCTCTGGTTTTCCTTTCTTCAAAGCTCTAACCTTTTGCACAGCTCTCTGTTTTTTCTCCTCCTCTTGCTCTCGGCTCTCCCTTTCAGTTGTTTTCAGTTTTTCCTCCAACCCCAACCGTATGCTCCCTCTGTTTTGTCTAGCCTTTTTGTTCAGCTTTTCTTTCCGCCATCCACCCTCTTTCTCTAAGAATCCCTAAACCTTCAGTCCCTAAGAATCCCCCCTTGCGGCTGCTGCTTTCATTTGTATTTATATGGGGGACAAAACCAACCCTAAACCTTCAGTCCTTTTTCTGTATTTACAGCCAAGGGCTGCCCGAAACTCTCAGTTTGCAAGCTGCGGCAATACGCAGCTTGTATGCCGCGTTTCACTTTTTTTTTTTTTTTTTCAACTAATCAAATAATTAAACAAAATTGATAATAATAATAATAAATAAACTAGAAACGACAAAGCGCAACTTTCCATTTTTCCATTTTTCATTTTTCCTTTTTCCTTTAAATAATGAAACTAAATCCTAAACAACTAAAACATATTTTTTGAACACTTTTCTTTTTCCTTTGAGAAATTCTAGCTAAAATGGCTAAAATAACTAAAACTAAAAGTAAATAAAACTATATGTGACAAATAAAAATAGAACAAATAAAAATGAATAGTAAATAAATAAATAAATAATAAAACACCAAAAATTTGGTGTCTACAGTTTGCCCCTCTTTGTCTGAGTTTTGAAAAAACTTGAGACAAAGAAGTAGACACCAAATACTTACCTGTGTTATTTGGCTGTGAATTACTCAAACGATGGGGACTGACCCCTGACAGAAAAATTTTAAAATCGGGACTGACCCGAGACAGAAATTTAAACGGGACTGACCCGAACAGGAATTTAAACGGGACTGACCCGAACAGAATTTAAACGGGACTGACCCGAACAGAAATTTAAAACGGGACTGACCCGAACAGGAATTTAAACGGGACTGACCCGAACAGGAATTTAAACGGGACTGACCCGCACAGAAATTTAAACGGGACTGACCCGAACAGGAATTTAAACGGGACTGACCCGAACCGAATTGAAAACGGGACTGACCCGAACATGAATTTTAAATGGGATAGACCCAGACGAGAATTTTAAAACAAGACTGACTGGAATAAGAAGTTTAAAAGGGGACTGACCCGAACGAGAAGATTTCAATCATGGGACTGACCCGAACAAAATTTAATATCATGGGACTGGCCCGAACAAGCTTTTAATCATGGGACTGACCCGAATAAGCTTTAAAATCATGGGACTGACCCGAACAAGCTTTAAAATCATGGGACTGACCTGAACAAGCTTTAAAATCATGGGACTGACCCGAACAAGCTTTAAGATCATGGGACTGACCCGAACAAGCTTTAAAATCATGGGACTGACCCGAATAAGCTTTTAATCATGGGACTGACCCGAATAAGCTTTTAATCATGGGACTGACCCGAACAAGCTTTAAAATCATGGGACTGACCCGAACAAGCTTTAAGATCATGGAATGCACGCTAGTGGGACTGACCCACGGCTAGCGGCAGGGTAAAATGAAAGGCGCACTAGTGGGACTGACCCAACGGCTAGTGGCGGTACAAAATGAAATGCTCACTGGCGGGACTAACCTCTGCTCCAGTGGCTGAAAATGAAATGCACACTGGCGGGACTAACCTCTGCTCCAGTGGCTGAAAATGAAATGCACACTGGCGGGACTAACCTCTGCTCCAGTGGCTGTGAAAATGAAATGCTCACTGGCGGGACTAACCTCTGCTCCAGTGGCTGAAAATGAAATGCACACTAGCGGGACTAACCTCTGCTCCAGTGGCTGTGAATGAAATGCACACTGGCGGGACTAACCTCTGCTCCAGTGTGATATAAGCGGCCAGCGGGATAGAACCCAGTTCTGCCGAGGTTGGCGGGATAAAACCCAGCTCCAACGTGATAAAAGCGGCCAGCGGGATAGAACCCAGTTCTGCCGAGGTTGGCGGGATAAAACCCAGCTCCAACGTGAATTTTGTGAAGTTGGCGGCACAAAATCCAGGCCCAACGTGATGAAGTGATGTTGGCGGCACCAAGTCCAGGCCCAACGTGATAAAGTGAAGTTGGCGGCACGAAATCCAGGCCCAACGGGATAAAGTGATGTTGGCGGCACCAAGTCCAGGCCCAACGGGATAAAGTGAAGTTGGCGGCACGGAATCCAGGCCCAACGTGATAAAGTGAAGTTGGCGGCACGAAGTCCAGGCCCAACGTGACATTGTGAATGGTCAGTGGGATAAGACCCAATCCTGCCATCCAATTGGTCAAGAAATTGGATTTGATTTGTCAAGATACAAGAAATTAAATTTGATTTTCCAAGAAACAAAAATTTTGAACTTGATTTTTGCTTTTTGATTTTTGAATTTTTTCTGATTTTCTGAGAGAATCTTTTTTTCAAAAATAATTTGCCCCAGTGTAGGCCCCTTTTCCCTTCTTTCTTCTCTCTCTTCGGCATCGGCCTTCCACAACTCAGAAGCTTTTCGTTGACTTCAACTGTGAATACCTGCACAGGGGCTTACATGCACTCAAATTTTCATGAAAAAGGCAGCGTGATTGATTTGAAAGTCTTGCTTGAGTATTTGACAAAATCCTCAAATGGACTATCAAAAATTTGCCCCAGTGTGGGCTTATTTTGTGAAATCTTGGAAATAAAAATTTTGCCCCAGTATGGGCCCATTTGATGCAAAAAATCGGTTTGGATGTCTCTCCATTTATTTGAACAAAGTAAGAAATTGTGTTTCCTATATGATGTGAAGAAATCTGAACGTTTTGCTTAAAAACCTCACAGAAAATTTCATGATGAATTTCTCAAAATAATGCCGAAAAAGATTTCTTCCTCACTTTTAACATCGGTGCCCGGAGTAGCGGGTCACCATTTCTTGTTGGCTCAACCTTCGGGGCCAATCGAGTGGGGTATTATTTCTGATTTGGAAATGGCTAAAGGAAATGGAAGGTCAAGATTTGTCTTATTTTGTGCCCAAATTGTGTGTAACCCTTTTTATACCATATCTTGGTGAAAGCAAAGAGTTTATTATCCTTATTTCTTAAGAAAATGTAGTCCACACATGCGCTTTATAGGCTTGCAACAATATGGATGGAAACGATAGCTAAACATGCAAAAACTGGTTGTACCCTTATGATCATGAATGATCGATGGATTTCTTATGAACATAATCCTCACTTTGGGTTGTCATGAAGGAATAAGTCAACGATGGACTTTATTAGCTTGTACTGTGGCTTGAAAACGATAGTTAAAGAAATAATTTTCAAGGACATTGCACCGAAGATCGCATTTTCCAAAAATTACCCCTATTCTGAACTCAAAGATCTCAGACTTTGTTTGCATTTTTCTCATCAAATCTTTTGCATTTTTCTTTTGCATTCGCTCTCTTTTCCCTTTTTCTTTTCCCTTTTCAAAAGTGCCCTCGCGGGTTTTCACATGAAGAGCAGTGTCAACCTCACATCTGATCAATTCAGAAATACAGCTAAAAGTTTCGGCATCAGAGATTTTCTTGACAGGGCCGTTGCAAAGAACAGAAGTCAGGACTTTCGGCTTTGTAATGGGGTCAGGTGGGGTGCTTTAGAAAAGTTAAGGCTTGAAGGCAGATTTCAAGAATGGTTTGAAGAATCTGAGATCGCATTGTTGCGCCAACCCTATTTTAGGGTTAAATCAGAATTTGCCCCAGTTTATGCTCAACTGAGGCTTTTCCTTTCATTTTCTTTCTTCTTTTGACTTTTCGGCCTTTTGCCACTTTGAAACTTTCACAAAATTTGCCCCAGTTTATTTTTGAACTGAGGTTCTCTTTTCTTCCTTTGTTTTTGATTTTGTTGCTTTTCACTTTTTCACTTTTTGAAACTTTTCCTTTTTTTTCAACTCAAACTTGCCCCAGTGTGGGGTTTGCGATTCTCAGGGGTTGCCAAATGAAGTATTTTATTCTGAAGGCTCAAAAGGGATAACTAGGGATAGAATTCTCGATTGGAAAAGAAGATGGCCTGACTTGTATTCCGTTCCTTACAATAACCCTGAAAGGAAACTTTCATTAACGGGAAATTTTTGGCATGTATCTGAATTAACTGATTGAGGAAGACCCTTGTTCATCCATATGTGTGAAACATAGGCGATCCACGCGGACAAAACTCTTCCTTTTCTTTTTTCAAAATTGGAACCCAAGTGGAATCAAATTTTCCCAATTTGCGGTTCCCTCCTTATTCTAGCATTTTTACTTTTCCTCTTTTCTTTCTTCCTTTTTCAAAATTCCCCAATCTCCTTCCCCAATGTGGGGTACGATCACGAGTGCTTTGAAAAGAACCACCCATTTTAGCTCAAATGAGGATGCAAGGGATAAGCAGTGTTTAGGTTGTAGAAATGATGGCCAAAGCATCATTCTTACACCTCATGACAACCAAAGCAACGAAATGCTCATTGAAAATTCATTCCCTTTTTGATATTTGAAAATCTCCCATGAAGGGTAGTGATCATCAAGGTGCTTGTTCGAAACGAAATTATTCTTTTAAAGGCTCAAATGGGAGAGCAGATGATAACATGTGTATAAGTAGAGAAACGAATGCTCAAAGTATCATTCCAAATTTTCAGAACAAACAAGAATAATGCACATTTTTGCTTTCACTTAGATGTGATTGAACCAGATTAGACACCTTGAACATTTTCAAGCAAAAGTTGCCCCAATTTATCAATCAATGTGACAGACTTTATTTTGGGATTAAGTGAAGGAGAAAGGTATCTCATGGGCCTTCTGAATGACCTCTTTCAATTTTTGAGCACTCTTATTGTGTAGCTTGGATCACCAGTCTGGTGTATACATTTGTGAGTTTTCAGGCCAAAGGTTGAAAAATCTCAATTTGAGCTTATTTCTTAAAATTCACCATGAAATCTCTTAATGAGCTCAATAAAGAATGAAATGTACATGAATATACACAAAACAATAATTGTCTAAAAACTTTATTGCTGAAAAAGTTTGAAACAAAATTTCTCGTTCAATTATGATACAAATGAGAATAGAAAGCTTCTAAAGAGCTCCACATATATATCCCTTTTGTCTCCTTTTCTTTTGGCACAAAAATATATTAACAAGTCAAATATACAGAATCTTCCTTGAAAGCAATTATGAAATCTCTTAGAAGCTCTTAACCTAGAGCTTTCAGATGGATTTTTATGTTCCCATTGTTGGATCTGCCCAAGAATCAAATAATACTTTCCAAACTTCATCGGATCAAAAATTGTTATCCAATATAGGGAAATATTTTCATCTTATTGAAACATTTTTTTTTTTTATGAATGCAGGGGAGGGGGGAAACAAAAGAAAAATACCCGGAGTCAGTAAGTAAGAATAGAAAATCGGTATGCATGTCCTATGGGGGAACCCTTTTTATGCCAAGGGTAGGCCTAGCATGAAGATGCAATCCTCTAGAGCAGGCACTATACAATACCTGATGGATCCAATCAGCTTATGGAGTGAAAAATAATTTGAAAAAATTTGGCCCATTGGAATGAGAAGAGACGTTTGTCAAAATGAGGACCTCGTCCGAAGGGATTGATCACTTTTGATTGATACAAGAACTTGCAAAAACGCACGGGTTTGACCTTGACGAACTTCCTATCGAAGAGATTGGAATTCGTTTTGACAACTTTTCTCAGTGAAGCACGGGTCAAAACTCCAACTGATCAAATGGCTAGATGCAATGGATGTTTTTCTCAAAATCGACTAGGTTTTCCGTTTTGAAATTCGACATGGAAACCCTAATTGGTCAAATGAAATTGACAATTTATTAAAAATCGACCGGATTACCCTAAAAAGGGAAACAGGTCAAATAAATTGAATGAAATTTAATTTATCCAAAATTAATCAGATCACCCTAACAAGGGTAAATTGATCAAATAGATTGAACGAAACTTGATTTATTCAAAAACGGCTCGGTTGCCCTAAAAATGGGTAAATTGGCCAAATGAATGAAATTGAATTAGTGATTTATTCCAAAAATCGGCCGAATGACCCTAAAAGGGGTAAGTTGGTCAAATGAATTGACGATTTATTCAAAATCGACCGGATGACCCTAAAAAGGGTAAATTGGTCAAATGAATTGACGATTTATTCAAAATCGACCGGATGACCCTAAAAAGGGTAAATTGGTCAAATGAATTGATGATTTATTCAGAAATCGACCAGGTGACCCTAGAAAGGGTAAATTGGTCAAATGAATTGATGATTTATTGAATGAATTAGCAAAATGGATTGGTTGAATTGTCCGGCCATTGGTTATTTCAAAATTATTGAGGTGCATTAGTCTATGACCTTCTAAAAATCAAATTTTGGCCTCAATTTATTTATCGTCTCAATAGGAGGAATCATTTGTGAATTTCTTCAAATTAATGTCCTTCACGCAAGGGATTTTTACCAATTTTTGATAAAATGGCCAAAAAGTGATTATTAGATGCTCATATTCCAAAGATCACTCTATGAAAATGATCGGATCCTACCTTACCTTGTGCACTACCCCTTTGGATGGTACAAAATGTAAACGTGCAAGTCTCACTGGATTAAGTATCCGAGACACAAGGTGGCTTATTCCTAAACACGGGATTCCCTATGTGGCATTCCCTTTGTATGGTTTATGCATGATGCCAGTTTATTAAAGCGATGTAAAACATGCAATTTGAAATGAAATCATGACCTAAAAGGACCTTTTATACGCCAAGGTAGGCTTAGAATGCTATGCAATTATTAATCTATGAATGCAATATACCAAAATCTTTAAACGTGCAATAACCTATCTACGAGGGTAGGTTCTAAAACAAGATCATGCCAGACCTCTTATTCCTAACGTTTGTGAATGCAAAAGTCAAGAAGACAAAGAAACGTTAGTTCAACACATAAATACACATAACACATTGTAGCGAAACAATACAAAGAGATAAAGCGATAAAAGAAAAGAGGGGTTGGATCCCTCCCCTCGTGAATCGTGTCCCTAATAAGGTAAGGCCGACTCTACCCTAGGCAAGCTATCATGGATGTATGAGGTT
Source organism: Coffea eugenioides (assembly GCF_003713205.1). NCBI lineage: Eukaryota > Viridiplantae > Streptophyta > Magnoliopsida > Gentianales > Rubiaceae > Coffea > Coffea eugenioides. The sequence continues at coordinate 28,964,947 of NC_040037.1, forward strand.
GGGATTCGCTAATGCATCTAGACTCGATAAGCTCAGGTCCCCGAGCCTTCAGACTTAGAAACCAAGGGTCATCAATCCCAAGGCTCTTTGTCGGTGGCTCGAGCGATTCTCCAAACACCGCTACGCACACATCGTGTCGCGGCTACGTGTTTGAGTGAATCTATCAAAACTCCTCAATCTTCAATCAAAAGCTAAAGGCTATGAACCCAAAGCTTAAAATGGAAGATCGAGTGACTCCTCGGATCATGCTACGCACACATCGTGTCGCGATCACAAGTCCAAGTGAGTCGCCTAAAATCCTAATAGGGTGGAGTGGCGTGACAAGCCACTAAAAGGAAAAATAAAGAAGGGATAAATATAAAGCGTATGCACGTATGCTAGTGCTCGTTTGGAGGGGAGGGATCAAGAACCAACGCGAGGCTCTAGGGTATGTCCCCCACCCAAATGCAATGCAAAGCGCTACATGAAACAAGTAAAATATACATCCAATCAACCAATCATACATACGTGAGCGCGGGAGTAGTTTGATACGCGCGCGAGGCGAAAAGTCCTAAAATAGAAAATGCAACCCTAATATCCAAATGCAATGCATAAAAAGGGTAGAAAAAGGAAAAAAATGGCCAAATCAAATGCTTGGACCCACTTAGGAAGTCCCCAGTGGAGTCGCCAACTGTCGCGCCCCACTTTTTGATCGAGTGTGTGTGGTGTGTGAGTAGTGGAATGTGAATGTGTGTAAAATGAAAAGTAAAAGGGCCATGGGACTTTGAGAATGCGACGATTTGGCCAAATAAAGTTCAAAAGGGGTTTTTTGAATGAAAAACGGAGTCGCCACTTGGTACAGAGTTAGGGTGTACCAAGTCACCAAAAAGTGATTTTTTAAAGAAAAGGTAGAAAGAAACCCCTTTTAAACGACTCCTAGTCCACGTAAACCAACGAAAAAGGTTCGGGAGTCACATTTGACGAAGGGGAAGGCAAGGATAAAAATCCAAGGCACCCCTTCGACCTAGCCAAGGCTAGTTGCGTGATTTAGCCCCACTTTTCCCAATTTTTCTACCAAAAATATGTTATTGCATGTTTTGGATTTGACTAGATGAATGCAAAAAGAAAGAAAAAAATGCAAACCTAAATTCTAAAATGTCTCTTGTAAGGTTTTTGGTCCCAACCACATGAGTTGTGGCGGCCAATAAAAGAAAACCTTATAGAGGTCGATTAATGCAAATGATGGCTAAAGTGCAAGTGTGCAAGTGTATAAAAAGGTGCACGTGTGAAATTGTATGAAAAATCCAAGTGTTTGTGTGCAAGTGTATGAAAAGGTGCATGTGTGAAATTGTATGAAAAATCCAAGTGTTCGTGTGCAAGTGTATGAAATATAGTGATAAGTGCATATAGGTATAATTAAGTGCAATTTTGTGAAGTAGAAATCAAAATGAACAATAAGGAAAGGAAAAGTGATGAGGAAATGTGAATTGAAAAAATGAGTAAGTGATAAATGAGAATGAATGAACCTAAAGGAATGCATCAGGTCGGGTATGGGAATGACTCCTAACTTTTTCGACTTCGATTTTCCCTTTGATTAGAAAGCAAAACTAGCGTGCTAAGGCTATCGAGTAGCCACACTCGCTCGTTTCCCTTATCAGAAGGGGACTCTTCAGGCAAATGTACCCTAACTAGCATGAGATGCAAGACCTAAAGTGAGGGGAAAGGGGAATCGAGGAGCATGCCAGATGATAAAACTAAGGAAAAATGCATGATATGTAGTGGACAGGCAAATAATGCATTAATGAAAAACAAAGGAAAAATCCTATTGGGTCTAGCGTTGGGCTAGCCCTTTCTATGAATTCCTAATGAAATAATGAGCCACGACTAGCATTGGACTAGTGTGGTGACGTACATTCATCCATCACATTCATTCATGGTTATGGAAAGCGAGTAGACATGCCAAACACTCGTAAACACGTAGCACATAACATTTAGCATGCTCGACTAGATGCAAGGCCCTAACAAAGCAAATTAACATGTAACAACTAAGCAGGCAAGACACATAAGGCAATTAAAGCCCTAACTATTACATTTGCTAGCTAGGCACACGTCTTCGATAGGTCTTCATCGAATGCTCCTCCAAGCCCTATCTATTACAAGCCAAGAGGTGTACACATACCCCATAATGAATACCTTAGACAAAGGGGGAAAGGGAAAATGGACAAGAAAGCTCGCCAAGCCCTATCTATTACAAGCCAAGAGGTGTACACATACCCCATAATGAATAACTTAAATAAAAGTAAAGTAAATGAAATAAACGCAAGGAATTAAAGGGAAGCAAGTAAAGCGAAGTAGACATGCATATTCACATAGCACGTAGGATCACATAGGAGAAATGAAAATCAAGGAGATAGAGGTTACCTCCCTTGCAATTGGGCCCCAATGAAGTGAAATCACTTATTTATCCTCCAAAACAAAAGAAATGGTCAAGGTACCAATTTATTTGGAAAAACTAAAGAAAATAGGCAAAACATCAACTCACTTGATCATAAAGCCCCTAAAGTCATGACTTAAGTGCAATTGACAAAGCATGGTAGTTAATTGAAGCCAACGAGCAATGAAGTTGCACAAATTAAAATTACCAAGGACCAAATTGATGAAAATTATTCAATTGGTCGGTCATAGTAGCATTAGTTAGAAGCCAAGGGGTTGGAGTGCAATTTTTGGAAGTTCTTTCATGCAAATTCATGCAAGCTACGTGGGACTTTCACTACTGCAACTAAAAATGAAGCATGCTTTCTTTTGCTTTCAAGCTTGCTGCAAGCTCCAGCCGCAGCTTTTACCTTTTGCACAATGCAAACATGCTCATCAAAAACTTAGAGTTCCACCTATCAAACATCAACTAAAATGCAGTTGGCTTAGAGTTCAATCATCAACCATCTTTCATCAAAAGCTTAGAGCTCAATCATCAATCATCAAACAGTTTCGTTGCAAGTTTGAATTTGGAGCATTGAACATAGCTGCAACAGAAATTGCAACAGCAAATTCGAACCAGCCACAAGTTTCGAATATAGCAGCAACAAACCCAAAAGTTCCGGGCATGGCCGTGACAAACCTTCGACCTAACTGTCTACCATAGCTTTGATAAAAAAAATTCCAGCAAAAGACGTCAAACAGGAAAAAATGCTGCTGACTTTATCTTTCTACTGTCCTAACAAGCAAGCTATTTTCTTTGCTAATTTCTTTTTACAGCTTCGCAAGTTCCTGCTGTAAAAATTGCAGTCAAAAAACATGCAAAGCAGGGAAACAAGGCTGGGAATTTCTGGTTCAGCAAGCTAACAAGCATTTTTCAGCAAGCACTTAGACATATTTCAGATGCCTTCAAAATCAGATGTATAAATATCGGAGAAGCTGAAGTTTGAACAAGTAAAGGAACCAATTTGCCCAGGCTACTGCACCAAACAATAGTTTCATGCTTTGCTTCAGCAGATTTATGCGCAGATCTTAACACAACTTGAAACTTTGAGTTTTTAGCAGCCTTACGCAACAAGCACATGCCAAACCGTAGGCAAACATAAAAAAAAACAAACGTGCAAGTAATCAGCCCCCGAAAATCCCTGAGTTTCCGTCTCTTAAATTCAATCCCAAGATTCTAAGCACCAAACGATCAAAGCTGTAAAATTTCTCTGCAATTTTGTTCAGCCAAGACTCAACCGCACAGAAACTAACTCATTTACCCAAACTCCAGGCTTAATGTTACCTAAACAAATGCCATTAGACCCAAACAAAGGCCATCAATCAACATTGAAACAAACAGAACCAGAATACAGCAGCGGAAAGCAAGAAAGCAACTAAAAGAGACAGCTTGTAGCTATAAAGGTGAAAACCATACCTGAAGTGCGGAAACTCAGATGATCTCCCCAAGTATTGAATGCTGAAGATGGTTCCGTCACCTTTCTTTTCTGCAATCTCTCAGCCGAGAACCCTTTCTGCCTTGCCCTTCCGCTCCTGTTTTGTTCCGTCACTCGCTGCTCTGGTTTTTCTTTGCTCAGCCTCTTAGCCCTTAACCCCCGAAAACTCTCTGGTTTTCCTTTCTTCAAAGCTCTAACCTTTTGCACAGCTCTCTGTTTTTTCTCCTCCTCTTGCTCTCGGCTCTCCCTTTCAGTTGTTTTCAGTTCTTCCTCCAACCCCAACCGTATGCTCCCTCTGTTTTGTCTAGCCTTTTTGTTCAGCTTTTCTTTCCGCCATCCACCCTCTTTCTCTCGCTGTTTTTTTTTTGTTCTATAGCCATTCACTCCCTAAGAATCCCCCCTTGCGGCTGCTGCTTTCATTTGTATTTATATGGGGGACAAAACCAACCCTAAACCTTCAGTCCTTTTTCTGTATTTGCAGCCAAGGGCTGCCCGAAACTCTCAGTTTGCAAGCTGCGGCAATACGCAGCTTGCATGCCGCGTTTCACTTTTTTTTTTTTTTTCAACTAATCAAATAATTAAACAAAATTGATAATAATAATAATAAATAAACTAGAAACGACAAAACGCAACTTTCCATTTTTCCATTTTTCATTTTTCCTTTTTCCTTTAAATAATGAAACTAAATCCTAAACAACTAAAACATATTTTTTGAACACTTTTCTTTTTCTTTTGAGAAATTCTAGCTAAAATGGCTAAAATAACTAAAACTAAAAGTAAATAAAACTATATGTGACAAATAAAAATAGAACAAATAAAAATGAATAGTAAATAAATAATAAAACACCAAAAATTTGGTGTCTACACTAATCAATTACATTTGAAACCCTAACATAAATGTACATCCCAAGGGTTTCTTTGAGTTTCACTTCAAGTCCATCTCTATTATGGAAAACAAATCTGCAGGGTGAGCAAAACGCTCGTGAGGCCAAGACCACACATGCAAGCACATTGTTCAAGTAACAATCCAAAATTGACAAGTCGAACAATAATATATCAAGAATTTAACGATTCACTGAAAAGTAAAACAGAAACAATTCAAGGATACTGGAGCTCTCAGGAGCTATATTCCTCTGGCACGATCAAGAACCTCCACGAATTGACACTCCGTCAATCGGGTAGGTTTAGTCCGTAGAACTCTACTTAACCTGTCCCCTTTCACCTTACATACCCCTGTTTCGGGCCCGCCTGTCATTTGTTTAAGGCAATACTACTCGAGTATGCCAAGCAAGATCTCTCCAATAGATCAACCTTATCATGTGATTCTCATGGTTCGCCAAGGTTCCCGACCAAGCCCATGCCGGCTCGAGTCCAAGGATTACCAATGAGATGTGGGTGTCCCCCAAGCATGTTCGAGTGTCGAGAAGATTCACTCCAACGACGTATACAACCATAGCATACTATTTCAAGTCAAGCAAGCATGTAACATGTGCAAGCAATTGAGACATTCGACCATTTCAAGTACGAGTCATTTATTTCAAGCGAGAACGAGTGCGATAAAGTACACCCCCGTCTCGAATTTTAAAAATCTCAAGTATCAATAACAAGTAACATGTATCGAGTTCACGGAGTTCAAGTAAACATGCACTTGACACTCACCAAGTAAACAAGAAGAAACGGCACTCGAAGTTCAAGCGTCCACCGTGGGATCCTCTTGAAGTTCCTCTTGTGTGCCTGAGCAATTAATAAGGATTTATCACTCATAAACCCCCAATTATTATAAAGATTGTACTTAGTGCACAATCTAAGAAAATCTCAAGAAAACGCACCCCCAATCACTCGTAAATCGAGACTCAAAGATGGGATTTTAAAACACAAGAGCAATCAAGTTTCCGTTTTAGAAATCAAGTATAAAATGTTCGAGTAATGTTGAAGGAATAAGGAGAATTTGAAAAACTCCATTTCCTTTAAGTTTCGGAAATTTCAGTTTTGATATGAGATTTTGGAAAAATCGTATCTCACTCTTTACAAGTCCAAAATTGGAAAATTTTGTACCGTTGGAAACCTCTCAGAAAGTACTAAAAGTTCTTAGAATACACTTTTCCATGATTCCAAAGGGAAAACATTCAAAAATGAGCTCAAAGTCGCTGTTTTGGTTTATAAGGCAGATTTAAGTTGGTTTTTGGCCAATTTTGAAAATTCGGTAAAATTCACTTGATTGAAACTAGCCTTTGAAATTTGCAACTCTATTAGTGTTGTAATCCAAGTTTTAAAAAAAACAAGCGGAATGAGAAATGGAGTTTTGAGTACCAAGATATGGTAGCTCAAAGTTACCCAAATTTCCCTGTTAAACAAGGGTTTTTCCAAAATCAAGTATTGAACTTTGGTAATTTAGTCGAGCAGCTAAATGGACTCGGATTGGTACCAAATTCAGCAGTATAATATCCTATATAAAGGGTATCCCTCTATCAAATTCATGGAAAAATACCTTCGGGAAGGTAGTCAACCAAACAACCAAAGTTTCGAAAATCCTAAGGCAGAGAACTGCTTGAGCTTTTTGGTTTTCCATTCCAAACATTTGGTCAAGGAAAATCCCTCAAACATGGTTCATTTGTATAGGAAAAACCTTAGAAACATTCATGGTACATTTGGTAAGTGTTTTAACTCCAAGAAATTCAATTGGCAAGTCCACACTAAGTCTAGCATCAATTTTGCCCAAAGTTTAGGGTTTCCAAGAACAGAGCAGGTTTCGTATTTTAATCACAATCACTCAATTCAACTTGGAATTAAGCATGGTTGGTGGCGTTGGAAAATACATTTATAAAACTAAAATTTCACAGAAGAAATCGTTTTGAAATTCAGTACACAACTAGCTCAAATTCGAGCCTCAAGTTGTAGCTTCTGAACTTCGTTCCAGGAAAACAGAGCAACAGGACAGTCTTCTTTAAATGGTTGGTACGGAATACTCAGGTAGAATTAGGGGTTGGATTTTATACCGTTGGAAAGCTGGAAATGTCTAGTTTCAAATGCCACCAACAGCACTTGATTTCGACGTCGGAGCACAGAGTTATGGATGAAACAAGAAGGCTGTCTGAGCATTACGGGAAAATTTTCCAGATTTACTAGCTTTGCGAGATTAATCCATTTGACCAACCAAACCTCGATATTTTTCGATGAAACTTGATACACCATCTATAAAACATATAAACATCATATACAAGCCATCAAAACCTCAGAATTTCGCAAAAAGAGGTACGATCAAAACAGGGGCAGAATTGGAACTTTTTAGCCATGCAATCCTTGAAGTTTATACTAGCTATGCACCATTAATCTACCAATTTGAGCACTAAACCAACATTAAATCCATCATCAAGTATCACATCAGCCATCAATCCAAGATTGGGAGTTCATAGATCCCACCTTCAAAATTTTCCAACAATAACAAGCCACCCACATGAATAACTAAGCTCATAAGTGTAAATCAACTTCCATAGGCTAAGAATTTGAGAGTTGATCATTACTTACTCGTATTGGTGAGCAAGATAGAATTTTCGGCCCCTCCTTGCTTCAAAATAAACCGTGAAAAGCTCCCCCTTTTTAGCTTAAAATGATCTCCAAGTATCAAGCTATGTGTGTGTGAAATTTGGAAGGAATTGGAGATGATTTGTGCAAGATGGAGTGAAAAGATGAAGAAGCTTTTGGTCTTCTTCTTTCCCTTGCTGTTCGGTTGAGTTGAAGGTAGAAATAGAGAGTGTTTGCTGATGGAGAGGCTTCCGTGAGAAGCTTAGCAATTGTGGGTTTTAAGTGTACAAAAGTCAACTCTCCAATAGTGCGCGTAAGCGCGCCTTTTGTGTTCGATTCCTCTCGAGTTTATTTTACTAGTGCACTAACCCTCCAATATACTTATAATCATATAAATATTATTCACTCTTAATTGTCCCAAAATAACGGTCTAAAGTCCCTGAATTAATCGCGCGAGTGAAAACGTGTATTTCCAATTTAGGCGCGATAGAGTGAAACCTTCGAGAAATTCTTATAACGATCGTACCACTAACTAATATTTGAACACTTAAATATGAAAATACTTATTTTAGGACTAATATACATGTCTCCAATTTTCCAACCTCATTGTATCCTCGATTCAATCATTTACTCCAAATCGCATATGCACTATTTTACTTAACGAGCCTTCAGAAATTAAATTTTGAAACGAGTCACTTTAAAAATATAACTAAGCTATAGATCCCTTTAATTAGGTCTAAAAAGATTATAAAATAATAATCGGAGCAATTTGCCAAATAAATAATTAAATGAGCTAGTAATAGGACTTTAAAATAGGTAAATTTTTGCGAGTCCTCACATGAGTCGAGTACTTATTCCTCAATTAACCTTTCTTAATCTACCATTGATCATTCTTAACTCTCCAATATTAATACACTTCCGATTCAAGTATAGTCTCGAAAGAAGTGCACTCGTTGTTCCAAACGAAATGAATTTTTGAAAAGTGAATTTTTCAACAAAACGCTTTAAAATATAAAAGGGGCGTTGTTCCATATAAATGGATTTTAAATGGTCGAAATAAATAATTCGGAGAAAATGAGTAACTAATTATTTAAGTAAACTTGTATTATTCGATAAATAAACAGAAATTTTCGAGTCCTCACAGTAATCATTGATCAAAGGTAAAAATATAATACTCATACTTTTCTTTACCTATTTTCTTGTACTAACAGTCTATCTTAAATTTTTTGCTCAATTGTTTACTTGTCAAAAAGCTTTATACCCATCATTTTAACTCTCTGGAGAGATAATGAGGCTAATGAAGGTCAAACAATCTCAAGTTTAATCCATACAATTCTACTAGTAGCAGTACTAAGAGATAAAGTTGCTTCTTTTCACAATAAGAAACATTCATGCTAATAAATTTGATTATATTACACATACAAAGTCGACTTCTCATATAAACATCTGCAATTTCCACCTTTTTCATTTCAGCCATCAATTTCTCAACTAAGTTTGGCTCAAGTATATTAATTGATCCACCAATTAAGCAGGTTTCAGTCCTTAAGGAAAGGTATGAATGACATCGCTATCACACAAACTAAATTTACCAACTACAATCACTTAACATATTCACAAATCCACATGGCCCAAAAAAATCAAGAATCCATCCAGCAATTGATTATTGACAAAGCATACAAGGATTGTTCAAAACTTCTTCTTTTGCTAGAGGCCAAAGAGCTCACAACCATCAAAGATTTCCTCAATTTCCCACAGGTGAATTAACCATTGGTCAAATCCACAATTCCACAATACTAATGCCTGGTTAAAGTTCACAATATCTTACAATATATACTGCATTTTACTTCAACTCACATTCAATCTATATTCAATATATACTGTTGTTCCAGGAAAAGCTTACTGGCTCTAAGGAAAGCCCAAACTCCTGGACAAAGGACAAAGAATATGGTATCATGGCTGCTCCCATTGTCACAAATCAATACAGTCAATCCCCAAGTGGAACATCATTTGTGCTTCACGCAATAGGCACGTTAAAGTAGAGGCAAGGTACTGTAACAACTAAACTGCAGATTTTTACAAAATACTTATTCAATCATTTACTCATATACTTATGATATACTTAAAAACATATTACTTCAGATGTAGGCTCACCCTTCAGTTGGCAGACTACTCGGGAAATATCATGCTAGATTTGTATGGACAAGATACCTCCTAGTTACTACCATTCACCATAGAAGAACTCCAGCAATAACAACAGGCAGCACGTTCACACTAAAGACTATAACTTTACTACTTTGCTATGTTCTACAGTTTATAATAATGGCTCACATACTCAATATAATAGAATCAGGTAAACTATGATGCAACTGAACAATCCATTAATGATAGCATGATCAATTGCTTTGTCAAAAAGGCATCAGCAACATATAGTACAACAAGCAGCCAAAAATACTCTAGTATCATTGTTTACAAACTTCCTATCAACCAAATTCAATCCATTAATGATAGCATGATCATTTGCTTTGTCAAAAAGGCATCAACAACATATAGTACAATAAGCAGCCAAAAATACTCTACTATCATTGTTTACAAACTTCCTATCAACCAAATTCAATCACATAAAGCTTCAACGAAACACTTCAGAAGAACTTTCTCTTGATGGTCTTGCCAAAACTCTTTCCACCCGCCCTCAAACTTCAACTACAGTAGAAGCTCAGTCAAAGATAAAGAGCAATATGACAATGACATCGCAGACTGTCTCCAACGAAGATGCCCCACTTCTCATTGCATTCAAGCTTACTGAAAGTCTAACAAAGAAACTTCGTAGAACAAATGTCAAAGAAGATGCTTGAGCCAATGCCTACCATAAAGCTCTAACATTTGAAATTCCTGAACTTTAGCAAGAAGCTCAGGCTTTTGATATTCTTGAACTTAACCAGTACTTATTTTGAATAGATAATCATCTAGTAGTTTGCTTGAAATCTCATCCGTTAGCTTTTGATAGCTTCATTCCATGCAGGAAATGTAAATATATCAGCTTTTGACAGCTTGCTTTGAATACCCTATTTTGAATAGCTTGGTTTGAATATCATCTATTAGCTTTTCACAACTTTATTCTGTGCAGCAAATGTAAATATATCAGCTTGTATGAAACTATTTTTGCTTATAACTGAATTCATCTGTATTTTCTCAATAATCATTGTGCCTATAAAACATGAATATTTTACATTACATAACATCAATTTTCACACAAACATACATGCCACAAATAAATAATTCATAGGTTACATTAGTACAAAGCTCATAAGAACACACAAAACAGTGAACCACCACACATAGCAATTAACTAGCTACGGACCAAGTCCTTTTATTCATGCTCAAATCATGACTCACAGCACTTTGAATAGCCCTTCACTCTTCTTCAACTTCAACTTCCATCAACCTAGCAATTATCTAAAGAAATGGAATCTCCCCAACATCTCCTAAAGCATTTTTTAGTACACAATGCTCGAAAAATTCATAGACCTCGTTTCTAAGCAAAATACTGTTTGCATGAGCTTGATCGTTGCCATAGAGACTACCATTATCACCGACATAGCCAAGCAAATTACCTATAACACCAGCAAGAGACACTCTGTTAAGCATCAGTTCAACATCGGAATGAATATCCTACAGAACACCAAAGCAAGCTTCACTATAATTCATCTATACACCAAATGTTCCTACAACTAAGTAAAGAGTGAAATGATACCAAAAAATGCAAGCTACATATGCAAATATATAAACACAATACATAACTGTATGCATGTGTGTGGCGACCCCACTTCCCCCTAAGGCGAACCAGAGGGTTGGCGGGCCGTCTGCCCAGCTCTCGCCAGGACTCACGCAAGCAATCCAACCTAAAATCTTCCGACGATTAACTTAAGCTATTACAATAAAGATCCTTCCGAAAATAAGTCGATTTCTACCACCACATTAACTTCAGAGATAACAGTATATAACTTAGCCAATCGACAGTTCTTAAATACTTCCAGCGACGCTCGTAAAAGATAAGGATTTACTATACTAACACAAACATACAAATTGAGTATTAGAATTAGAGATTACACTTTTCCAGCTTCAAGTGGCAACCCAAAATGAAAAGTACAATGCTTAGCTTAGAATCCGTTACAAACCGAAAATTACATTCAAATTGTTCAAGTACAACCATAAGAAATATAAGCTGCTCAAATACTTTCAACTTCACATCCTGTAAGGAAAACAAATAAACATGGGGTGAGCTAAAGCTCAGTGGTGCCCCAAAACATGCAGTCACGTAAATCAATCAACGAGCAATAACTTAAACAAGCTGAACAGTTAGGAAAGCGTATAACAGCACAAGGTAGGATACAGGGGCTCTCAGGAGCCATTTTCCTCGCTTGATCACCATTCATCGTAGTTGACCCTCCGTCAACTCTCACTACTTATAGTCCATGTAGATCCACTTATTTTAATCCTAACCCGTCACCATTCATACCCCGGTCCCGGGCCCGCTCACCGACTACTGACGTGGTATACTCGAGATATACCCGTCATGGTAGTTGGATACAGAAGTCGAGGGATTCACCCAACGACGCAACTACATTTAGTTTTCCGGTAGTTGGATACAGAAGTCGAGGGATTCACCCAACGACGCAACTACATTTAGTTTTCCGGTAGTTGGATACAGAAGTCGAGGGATTCACCCAACGACGCAACTACATATAGATTTATGGATTCAGGAGAAAAATGTTTTGCACAAGTCACCACTCGAACGGCTAGTGCGATAAAGTACACACAGCTCACTTCGATGGATCAGAAACCAACTTTTCAACTTATCACATATCAAGTCAAGAAGGTACTTTAAGCAGGTAAGCATAGAATAGGTAGAGACACTCACCAAGAGTGGAGTTCAGATATCAGGTTGGGAATCGAATTTCGCGTCCTCGCGATATCCTAAAACCAAATTTTGAAACTATAAGTTTCTATTCAGTTTTTAAACTTATTCGTATAAGAGTTTATTTAATATAATACTAGTTTACTTTCTCAAGAGATTTCAAAAATCTATTTAGATTGAAGCTTGACAAAGGTAGTAGAAATGTTCCTTATTTTTATCCTTAGAAGAGGGTAACTAGTATTACTTACTAGAACCGAGTCGGCAAACTTCTCAATATCGAAGTTAGAAGGTTGCTTTGAACATTTCTCTAAAGTTACGGCTTTTGCAAAAATTATCCTTAAAAACTATTTTTCCTAGAATAGGGTTTCTTGCCGAGCAAGTCTCCCAAGCTTTTCACTAAAATTGGTAAAACTCGTATTTTGGAACTTTTCCTATAGTTAACTATCCAAGTGCAAAGCTTAAGGAAAGAAAAGGAATTAAAATAAGACTTAGAGTTTTCAAAAGCTATAGAACTTATTTACTATAGCTATCAAGGTTAGATTGAGCTAAAGGAAATTATCGAGTTGGAAAGTTTTAGGCAAAGCACTAGATATGGAGTTTTATAATATAATATTAGCTGGAAAATATTTTTGATTAATTTTGATCGCAGCTACTCGAGTTCGCAAGGTCGATACAACTTCCACAGCTCCGATTCCGATTCGAAATCATAATATGGATCAAGATATGGCAAAAATCACATAGCAAATTACTAGAGCTTCGTCAATCATTAGCCCTAGCTTTCAACAATTGCATTACTGAATAAAATAAAATGATCAACCAAGGCTTCATCAATCATTAGCACTTGGTTTCAGCAAACCCATCATAAGCAAATAAAAATAAAGGTAAAGCCCCAAGACATTCCAGCAATTAACTTCCATCATCCAGTAATACTTATAAAATCATTCCAATGGCCAAGGGCTTCATCAATCATTAGCCCTTGACAACATCAATCACTTCCAACCACAATTCAATCAAGAATTCAAACCACAAATAAGCTAAATGTTCGATCCAAGTCAAAAATTCAGTTTCATAAAGAAACAGGACATTCAAGCAGGACAGTCTACTTTGGGGAGTCACGGACAGCAGTACATATGGAGGAAAAATATGAAATTTCTACAGAACAAAGGCCTATGTTTCTAGTTTCAAATGCCACTGGCGGCACCTTAATCGGATTTTCCTACACCAAGATATAAACATTTTATTGAGACTGGTCAGGGAGATCCGAAAATCTGGAAATTCATTTTTCACTTGTTAAAAACTCCTTTGTTAACACTAACTTGACATGCAGAGGTTGGTTATTATGCCACAGAGTATCTTTAGCAGTGATATATAAAGTTTACGGCCAAGGAAGTCGAAAGGCAAAGCTGGTCCAGGTTCTTATCCTCTCCCTCGGCCATGTTTTCAACTCTAACAACAACCAGTTTTAAAACACAACTTTTCTCCAATAATTCCTTCAGTTTAAATACAAGTCTTTCATGCATGATTAAAATAATTAGTTATCTAGCATTTTTGATCCAAACCAAGTGCGGACAACATCCACCACTTATCATCAACCAGAATTTTATTCAATCCCACTTGGTTAGCTTGCATTCAAATAATTCTAGAAGTTCATATTTTCCTTTCTTGCTTTGATAGTCGAGAAAAATTCTAGCAAATGTCAATTCAAGGTATCTATTAAATCTCCATCTTTTATTTGTTAGATGCACTAAACATATAGCTTATACCCTGCTCAACTTAAGCTAAAGCAAATAATACATGAATCCAGAAAAATAAACTCACTGACAGCTTGAACTAGTACAGCTAGCAACCATGTACAAATTTCCAGCAAAGATACTTCAAAATTTTCAACAAGGTTTCCATCCTTAGCTTGCTTTAAACACTAGACACTTAACATGCATTTTATCCAACATGGAATGAGTCAAATGGTAAATAATTCCAGCAAGTTATTCCACCAAAAAGTCCTCATAAATCTGTCATTAGATAGGATATCATTTTCCAGCAATTGGTAGATTAAATTTTGAAACTTTCTCCATAACTCCTCATTTTCTTTCCATTCCAGCTCAACATGCAAAGTGCAATTATCATGGTAAGGTGTATCTTGTGCAATAATATGAAATTTATAACCAAAGATTCAAAAGAAAAGGTTGGATAAAACTCTGTTTCTTTCTCTCGGTCAAGCTGTGATATAGTAATCAGTTTGACGCAACTCTTCTCTAATAAACTCTTCAGTTTTTGCTCAAATCTTTCATGCATGTTCAGACCAATCTTTAATGCAATATATAATACAGCTTAGCATGAAAACTCAAGGCCAAAATTCAAGGAGACAGCTAGAAACCTCTGCATTTTCCCCTCTCGGATATGACTGAAAAATTCCAGCAGGTTCTAATCAACCTTTACGCATCCAAATTTCCAGCTTTTCACAAACCTGTTCAGCTAATGTTCTCATAATACTTAGAGTAAACATTTTACATGCATTTCCTAACATTATTCTCCACAGAAAACTGGGTTAACAAGCTGCGATTCCAATTCATCCGCTCGGTCATTTCAGTTCTCTTCTCTAGCCCCTAGTTAGTCACGAAACAGAATTTCCCTCGGTCAAGAATTCATTTTCTTTGCTAGAACCTAACATGCAGCTTATATATTCATTTCAGATCACATTTAAACAGAATAAATGCAAGGCCCTCATCAGCTTAATCATCCAAGTTTTAATTAGCTAAACACGATTTCATGCTCAGATAACTACAAATAAACAAGATTGAGGCTGCATTTTCCAGTTCAGTTTCTCGGCGGAGTCATGTAATCAAAACAGATTTTTCTGAAACTTTGATTTCCTCTTCCGATTGCACAACCAAAGCATGCATGGTTAGATTAACTGATTAGCTATCAATTTAATTCCCAAAATCAGATTCTAATTCAGCATCAAGTTCGGACAGATTCAAGAGAAAGAAAAACAGGTCATCAATTGATCCAAAATTTCCCACTCAACTCTCGGCAGAAACATGCATGTAGCAGATTTGGTTTCTTTTTATTTTATTTCTCTTGCTTAGCCGGTCTGATAATTTCATGCAAAGCTTAACTTTCTGATTTTAATTAGTCAAGCACCTACCCAAGTGAAAGTCAACCGTTTTCCAACAAATTTCCAGAAACAAGCTGCAATTCTAGCTTCAAACTTTCGACAGCTTTAATTCTTTTCCAAATCAGATTTCTTAAGTCACAAATCCTCATCTAACCTCACAAGCACCACATGCAAGTCCGTAGCTGACCTCACTTGCCTATAACCAACTAATTTCAGCTCAGAAGTTACCTCAAATGGAGCTCACACACACGATTTGCAGCAGAAATAATCCTCCTCCCTTCGGCAGCCCAGAAAATGCAGACCACTAGCTCTCCCTCTCCCTTGCTCTGGTGGCGGCTGGAATGGAGAAAGTTCAGCCCTCAGACCCTTCACCAGCTCACGGTTAGAAGGCAGAATGGATCGCAAGTCCATCTCTTCCCTCTCTAGCTTACGGACAGAAAGAAAAGAAACAAGAAGCTCGGCTCTCCCTCACTCTCACTCACGAACAGAAATGGAAGATGTGTAGCTCGGCCTCTCGCTCCCTCTCGGTCGATACTCACGAGGTAAGTCTCTCCCTCACTCTTTTGTTGTTGGTCCAAACCAGAATGAGGTTGTGAAGGATGGTAGTGTTGCAGTATTTAGGAGAAGAGGTTGAGTGTGCAGGAAAGTGGAGTGTGAAGGTGGTGAAGGAAATGTATTGGCCGAATGAGAGGTGAGGTAATTATGTTGTCCGAAATCTGCTGGGTTTGCATTGTGGTTTTGGTGAGCTTGGGAGGGTAGTATAGTCTTATCACATTACTTCTAACGAACACTTAAGTCCTTGGTTCTAATTTGATCCCAAAAATTAATCCCAAGTATGATTTGATCGCCTAATTATACGCTAATATACCTAAACCATTTTTATCGAATAATAATCAATTAAACTTGAATATTAAGGTTCCTAGTAATTCTTATATTATTTAGCGATTGAATTAGTATCATATTTATCTAAAATTCATTGGTTTTCATCTTAACGCGGAAATTCCTATTAACATTTAACATTATTAACGATTGAAACTAGTTATCGGAAATCAAAGAATTTATTTTAAAGTAATAGAATTAATCCAACTCAAGAAATATTAATTTAGTATAGCAAACCGAATAATTCAATATTGGCACAATTATATTATTTATTACATAGAAATTATCTTTTTACTTTTATTGCAAAACAATTAATTACAATACTAGAATTCAAAGAAATTAATTATTAGATCAATGAAATAGTTTACCATAGAAACATGAAGTTAATGTAACAAAACTAAGAAGTTTAGTAGTTTAGCACAATTCTTTTATTTTGCACCTAACGTTTATTTCTACGTACTCATTTAAAAACAATTGGACTTAGTGCTAAAATTTATTAAAGAATTAAAATGTAAATAAAATATGCACTGATATTTATATGTCTATTTTCAGAGTTCTCACAATGTGAACTCAAGTCCTATAGTCAAGGACACCAAACTATTCACATGTGAACCTTGCCATTTATTACAAAACAAATATATGACAAAACAGAATAATAAAGAATTTGAGAAAATAGAGCCAAAGACAAAACACAAATTCACAATATAAAGCTGCTTTTGTTCAAAAACTCACAACTCACAAGTAAACAGCCGTACACTCACTCATAACCATTCGTAAATACATGGCAAAAGAGAAATGCAGAAAATTAAGTCACTGATAGAACAAAAATTGACATAATAAATTTACTTTACCTACACTGACTCACAATCACTCACAGCTCATAAAATACATATCAATCACTTATAAGAAATATTAATTAACCACCCCCACTTAATTATTCTGACTATCAAAACTATCAAAAGAATGTGACCTATGCCAAGAACAACTTTCTCCAGGACTTCCAATCTCATTTTTTGAGCAAAAAAATCCTGCATAGGCAAACTTCGTCCACTCCTTAAGGAATTTTCCAAAGCATGGCCACCATCTTCCTACCTATAAAATTCTTTGAAAAGATCATAAATTTCATTTTTCAGCAACACATAATTATCATGCATACGAGCAACTGGCTCAACAAGATGATTTTTACAACTATATCCAGTAGGATAAGATGATGCACTAGTCCCAATCATCAACCTGTTCATCTCCTCCTCCAACTCTGGATAATGATCTTACGAACTAGGATACCGACGATTATTTCTAGACATTCTTTTCTCCCAACAAGAATAAAAAACATGTCCTTCAAACTTAATAAACATACACGAAGATTCCTTCAACTTTAATAAAGCTTATGAACCAAAGAATACTGCACAATAAGTCAGACCTATAGCTCACTGATTGAACAAAATAATAAGCCAACTAAGCATGCACAGGCACTTGCATCTCGCATATTGTGCGGGAAGCACTTACTAGTGCTTAAAGCATAATGACTAAAATTCATACATACACCCATATTTCTAGTATTATCTATATAATAAGAGCATATTTGAAACAATTTAGCAAGAGCTTTTATATCTTCCATGAGTATTGATAGGTTAATGTCTTTTGGTAGCCTCTCTCAAGATTAAGGAGATCAGTTTTTTCCCTCTAATTGCAATCTTTACTCTTGTTCACCTTTTCTCCAAAACCTTGATCATTGCGAGTCTAATTGCTTTAGCTTTATCCTATAGTTCATTGTTCAAGTTTCTAGCAACCAAGGCCCATTCCACTATGGCCTAGTTTCCCTCCTTTGTCACTACAATTCCAATACCCAACTGGTGTGAGTTGGTTTTTTTTTGCCATTGCTACCGTCATTGTTAAGTAGTTGCCTGCTACTTCTGATTGTTCATCTTCCTATCTTGCTTCTTCTGTTTCTTCCGTGCTCTTGTTTTTTCCTCTCTTTTATGCCTTATTATATTTCAATCACTCACAACTTGATTTGTGAATGATTTTCAACCCATTCTCTTTCTTCCCATTGAATTTCCTTTCACTCTTGATGTTCCATATTTGCCACAGAATGTTGACTATAAGTGTTAAGTGGTCTTGTCCTTCCCTTTTGGCTTTTGCTTAGATTGCTAAAACCTACCATTTTTTGAAACAATTTCTTTGGCCCTCTATACCATCCCACTGGATAGGAAATATTTTTCATGCGTATTTAGCTGCATTACAATGGAAAATGATGTGCTCTATAGTATTTATTTCTTCCCCACATCCATTGTACATTGGGTATCTTTTCAGAATACTTCTAAATATGACTTCATTTACTAGTAGGATGTGTTTATGCATTTTTAGACAAAAATCTTTAGCTTGTGCTTTATATTTAGTCACCACAGTATCTTCCACAGTTGAATGTTTGTATTCTCCATGCTTGTTCCTTCTGTCTCTTCTCTTCTCTACTTATCCTTCCCATCATTATGTCTTAATAGCTTGTAGCAGGACCTTATTGTGTAGTAGCCAAACTTGCTATGTATCCAAAAATATCTATCCTCTTCATTTATCACACTAATTGGTATTCTCAATATCATTTGCATTGAAGGTTCTGAATATCAAATCTCTTTTTCATCTTAAATTAGAGATCAATTTCTCTGCTTTTGATGGTTTATTGTTTGTTGGTTCCTCTGTTGTTGGCTACCCTTTTGGATTATCTGGGATTCAGTTGTCCTCCCAAATCCTAACACTCCTTCCAATTCCAACTTTTTTCCTCACACCACTCTCCACTTCTTCTCTCACTGTCATTATGCTCTGCCAGAACTAGGATGCATTCTATGGTACTTTGCATTTGAAAATGGATTGCTTGGAGAAATATTTTGCCTTTAGGATCTTGCTCACTAATAGGTTTGAAAAGTTGATTAATTTCCCAATTTGCTTCCCTAGGAATACCTTGTTGAAGTATTGTAGGCCTCTGAATCCAAGTCCCCTATCATTTTTTCTTGAGTTAGTTTGCCCCATGACCTCCAATGAATCTTCTTCTTTCCCTCCACCTCACCCCACCAGCAGTTGGCTATTAATGCTGAAAATTCCTTGCACAGTTTAGCTGACAACATAAAACATGACATTACAAAGATTTGCACGGCTACTGTCGCTACTTTCAACATGATTTCTTTGCCTACTGCATTAAGCAATTTATTTTTCCAATTATTCAGTCTTTTTTAATGTTGTCTCTTATGAACCCAAAAATTTGATCCTATTTGCCTTGAGAAACTGGTTGGATACCTCCTAGAGCTATACATATACTTTCCTTTAGTCTTGTTTTTGTATTCTTGCTAAACAAGATTGAAGATTTCTTTAGGTTTATTAGTTGACCCGAGTCTTTCTCACACTGGTACAATATATCCTTTAACTTATAAGCTTCATTCTTACTAGCTTTGCAAAGGACTAAGGTGTCATCAGCAAAAAACAAATGTGTTAGAGCAAGTCTATGTCTGTTGATTTTCAATCCACTTATCTCCTTCATTTCTACAGCCTTTTCCAATAGGTTGGAAATGCCCTTAAAGAATATTAGGAATAAATATGGTGATAGGGGATCTCCCTGTCTTAATCCTCTATTAAGCTTGATATACTCCTTGGGTTGTCCATTAATATTGAAAGAATAAATAACTGTAGATATGCAACTCATTATCCATCCTATCCATACGGCACTGAATCCCATTTTCTCCATTACTACCTTCAAGAAATGTCATTCCACTCTGTCATAGGCTTTTGACATATTGAGTTTCATAGCCATAAATTCCCTTTTCCCTTACCTTTTGTTTTTCAGGTAATGCATGGATTCATGAGAGATAATGATATTGTCTAAAATTTGCCTATTTGGGACAAATGCAGATTGATTTTTACTAATGTAATAACTAAGGATAGGATTCATTCTATTAATTAGAATTTTGGACATAACTCTGTATAATACGTTATAGAGACTTATTGGTCTATAATGCGTAAGCTCAATCAGATAGCTTATCTTGGGAATCAGGGAGATGATGGTGTGGATTCACTCTTTCAGCATGTGGTTTGAGTGAAAAAAGCTTTTAACGACATTTACCCCTTCTTCTTTAAGAATGGACTAATATTTCTAGAAGAAGAGAGGAGTCATCCCATTAGGGCCAGGGGTCTTGTTGGAATTCATTGAAAAAAATAGTATTTTTAATTTCAACATCCTTGATGTGTTTAGTTAGATTGTCATTCATTTTATCAATAATGGAAACTGGAATACTATCAAGTATTTCATTTATATCAAATTTGCCATTAAAGTTAAATAATTCCTTGTAATATTTAGCCACCTTGCATCCAATTTCTTCATTATATGTAGTCCATGATCCATCTACTTTTTGAAGTTGTAGCATTCTATTTCTTTTCCTTCTATCTTTCAATGCTACATGGAAAAACTGAGTGTTCTTGTACCCTTCCTACAACCATGTGATCATGCTTTCTGGCTCTAGTATAATTCATCCTGTTTAAAAGCCTCTCTCAGTTCCATTTTCAAGGTAATTATCTTGCTCCTTTTGTTTTTTCCTATAATATTTTTTACCTTCTCCAGTTGTTCTTTGATCTAGTTTATTCTTTTCATGAAGTTATTTTGAAAATTGTTTCTCCACTTCAATAGTTTCACTCTGCAATGCTTGATCTTCTTTACCACTCTAAACATTCTGGAGCCTTCGCAATGCTTCTCCCATGCCTTCTTTATTACCACTTTTGCCCTTTTCCTTTGTGTCCATCTTTTATTAAAAAAAGAACCTTATCTTCTTCTTTTTTCTATCTTGACGTTATGTCTGGCACTAGCATGCTATGATCAGATGCATAGCTCTCTATGTTGTGACAGCCCCACCTCACCCTAAGGCGAACCAAAGGGTTCAGCGGACCGCCTGCCCAGCTCTCGCCAGGACTACGGGGTCGAATCACACAAATCCGATATTACGTGAGATAGGACCCAAAAGAAATGAACGTTTGAAGACCGCCAAGCTTAAACATGGGGAAAACGCTTTCATATATATATATGTCGCTAGGTTTACAATTCAAATGGAACCAGTGAAACGAAATACATTTAGGGTTTGCTCATTCTCGAGGAGCTATACAAAAGAACAAAAGATTTCCTAACTAACTCAACTCGCTTCTCAAAATCATGATTTCCAAAAAAGGTTCCTGAAAGGAAAACAAAGATAACGAGGAGGGGGTGAGCTTACGCCCAATGAGGTACCAAACATGTAGCAGAAAAATCAGGTATTTCACATTATACAAACCAGATACACATGCTCGCTATAAAGTAAGACAGGTAAACACAAGAACTCAAATAGGAAGGATACAGGTGGCTCTCAGGAGCCAGCTTTCCAGCGCAGTACTTGATCCAAGCCGGTTGACTCTCCGTCAACGTATATAGAACCAACACGTCCGTAGACCCCACTTTACACCAAATTCCGTCCACCAAACACCCCTTTACCGGGCCCGCTCACCTCAACAGAAACAGAAATGGTAATACTCGAGTATACCGGAATCAAGGGTCTCAATACCCAAAGATCCCAAAACAGACTACCGTGGTTCGTTATCTAATCGTCCAGGCCCTTGCCGGCCCGACTCGAATAACTTAGCCACAGGATTTGAGCTCATAAGGAAAGGTCGTTGGTTACAAGTTTCCAAACGACGTCCGAACAGATACAGATACAGATACAGATACAGATATCAGATACAGATACAGATTCAGATTGACACCAAAATTGGCATATGAACAGACAAGAGAACGAGTGTGATAAAGTACACCCTCGTCTCAAACAAATTAAACAGATTGCAGAGCAGAAATCAAGTTAAACAGCAATGGAGGGGAGTGGTACACTCACCGGTTCAAGTACAGATACCTCAAAAGTTTTCACTTCGGATTGGCTTTAATCGCCAAGAAACCCTAAAATAATCAAAGTAAACCAATTGAAGGTTTCACATCCAGAATCGAGTAAACAAAATACACATGTGAGGCTCGACTACTAGTCGTATGCCTCGCCAAATAATTACTAATGCAAGGGTACAAAACATGATTTTTGGGAATAAAAAGGTAACATGAAGACCTAGGTTCAACAACCCAAAAGCCCTTCATTTCTATCACAAGCCAATTCAAACTTAAAGGAACCAATTGGCCTAGAAAAATTGGACAGCACTTCCCCTAAATTTCTTACTTTTCCAGCCATCACGGCTTCATTATTTTCCTCAATCAACTCCCAAAGTCATACTCAATATACATTCATCACCACAGCCGTTCAATAGGCTCAAGGTTATCCAAGTACAAAAGTTAGCTAGGAAAATGACCGGAAATAAAAGTCAAGCCCTAGAATATTCCAATAAGCACAAGAAGACTCGATTACAAGTCATAAACCGATGCCAACACGATCACAATAGGGTTCCATAAGCATATATAAGCATTAGAGGAAACCAGAAATTTCGGAAATGTAACTAGCTTTGGCCCTGAAAAAATAGTTTTTGTCCTCATTTTGCGGTAATGGCACAAATTTCACTACGCTTATCGGATGAGGGTACAAGACCCACCATCTCGAAGCTAAAATACAGGGCTACAACATCACAGAAGGTCACTCAACCCAGTTTTGAGTGCAAACAGGTCAAAAATGCAAGATACTACATCAACAACGTAAAACAGATTCACCAAAACGCATTCTAGCGGAAACATCATAACTCAGGCTCTACAAGTCCAAATCCAGAAATTCCAAAACCAGATGAAAGCTAAGAAACAGGGATAAATTTCATCAGAAGGCCTCAACAACCAATTCGGAAGCAATTCCAGGCAAAACAACCAATTACAGGCGCAGTTCTCAATTTCGGGTAAAACCAGAACAGCAATAGTAATTTCGACTTTTCTCATTCTACACTACTCCGATTGACCTGAAATTTTGTAGGCACCTCTAAAATGTCATTCCCTACAACTTTCATGTTTTAGCAAGGCCAATTCGGCCTCTATATAGGACCTAAAAATTCGGACAGAATGCTCCCTTAAGAACCCTAGGTTTTTCAATTTTCTTCCAAAACAGAAATTGGTTGCAATTAATCACTTTTCCCACCTCCTTAAGTCATTATAGACCATTTCCAATCATCATAGATAGCCACACAATCATGCTTATATTAAAACAGAAAAATCCCCAAAAATAATAAAACTTCATCATTTCAACCACAAATCAAAAATTAATCCATAAACTTGCATCTTATACTACCACTAAGCATGATTTAAGCATCAATTAAAGGAGGAGGGTGGTTCTTCACAACTTACCTTAAGAACAAGAGAGAGAGAGCTATTGACCACCTTAACTTTCCAAACAACTCCACAAATCCACTCACTAACTCTAATTGAAGAGGTTTTATGGAGTAATTTCAAGGTTGGATGGTTAGTTTTGATGATTTGGAACAAGATTGAAGTGTTTTCTTCCTTGTGCTTGGAGTAAGAGAGAGAGAAAGAGAGCAAGAGAGGGCCGGCTTCAAGGAGGATTTTTGGGTCATTTTTGGTTATTTAAGTCAATGGTAAGAAAGGTCTTAAGGTAAGCCCAATCAAATGGTGACACTTGTCACCTTTTATTAATTCTCTACCTAACTTATCTCTCTCATATCAATCCAAATTGCAACCTCTACTTATCTCTTAACACCCGGTAAATTAACTCCAGTATTCAAAACTTAATCTAGTTGGCCGAATTTTTCCGAACTTTTCGCACTAGTGGGTCCCACGTCCAGTATACGCTCTTAATTTCTCAAAACCTATTCGATACTAGAAAAATCATCTAAAAACTATATCTGCTCCTTAACAATATCTAGAATTTTTCCTAATCACGAAAATGCAGAAAACAAGCCATGAAAAATGCGAAAACCTAGAAAATGCAAATTACGGGTTCTCACATATGTTAGTGCTCCTAGGTTTTTCAAACATTGTAGCCCACTCCACACTACTCAATTCTTTGTCAAGCATTTGTTTAATCTCTCCAACTTCCTAGTTACTAGACTATCTCTCCAACTTCCTAGTTATTAGACTAAGTCCATGGACTTCCTTCAAACCCCACCTCTACTAATTGATTCTCTTCAATGAATTCATTAAAATTTCTAAAGCTCCAATCCTCTCTATTTTTGGCTCCCTCCCCAATTTTTTTTATTGGAACAAATGTTATTAAAATCTCACAAAATTATCCATTTATCTCCCTAAAAGTATTCCCATTGCTTTTTTCTTATCTGATCCTCACAGCTAGTATAAATGCCTACAAACCACCATATGTTTCTTGATTTTAGATTTTCAATGTAAGGCTCAATAGTGAAGGCAGATTGGAGTATTTCAGTGATTTTAGTATCACTATTCCATATCAGAGCCATACCCCCAATTTTATTCATTACCTCCACTGTATAACATTCCTCAAAGTTTAGGATTTTTAACTTTCTTCTTGTATTTGAGCTTTTTTTTGTCTTACTTAAAAATAATAAAGAAGGGGAGAAGAGTTGTATAATCTCTTTCAGTTAGGGAATTGTCAAGGGGCTTCCCACACCTTGATAATTCCACAACAGGGCCCTCATTGATCTTTGAGGGACCAACCCCTTTCCCTTCTAATGTCATACTATTCTGGTTCATTATTTCACACACTCTTCTCCTCTTAGCCTGAGTATCTTGATTCTCAAGATCTTTTATGTCTTCATCTCTATCTTGATTCTTCCTTTTCTCTTGCTACTTCTCTTTTTCGCTTTTGAGATTGATCTCCTTTAATGGTTGTCTACCTCTTCTTGATGTTTGAGTTATTTTCTATATTTCTTACTAACTCTTTGAATGACTTTTAAGTTCTGGTTATTCCCCAATAGTTTTATTAGTGTTTCTACTATTTTGTCCTCTTCATTCTCTTTGCCCCGTTCTATTTCTTCAGTTAAATTTCCTTTGTGATTATTTCATTCCTCTCCCATGCTATTTTTGTTCGCTCCATTCTCTTCCACCTGCATTGGATATGTTTTTGGTTTTATATTTCCTCTCTTGAACTTGCTTTTATTTGTAGGGTCTTTAAGTTGTTATGGGATCTTTTTTAATTTTCTCTCCTAAATTTGCTTTATTTGCAAGTTCTTTGAGCTATTTTGGGATTTTTTTCAATTTTCACACTCATTCTTACACCTGAGTTCACCCTTGATGCTTTTTTCCTTTTATTTCATTTTCTATCTTTGCTAGCCTTTCTACTTCTTTTTCCTATTCTTTTTGTATATCAGCCTTTTCTCTTTTTCTCTAACTTCAATAATGGGTAATTTTTCTGCTATTCTCTGCTGAGATGTAATTGGGTCATCTTTGTTCATTTCCTTCCTCACCTTCTCTCTATCTATCACACTTCAATATTGCCCATATGGGCTCGAGCTCTTCTAGCTAGTGTCTTTTTGTGGAAAACTCTTGTTATTCCCAGTTCTTAACCACGATCCATATTGATTTTAACATTGACTACTGCTCACAGTTGCATTACTCTTGCAATTCCTTTTATTATGTCACACCACTCTATAGCTATAGCAAAAATCTAGGCACCTTTTGTATTTGAAATTAATCCATTCTATTACTCCTTGCATTTGGACAATTGTGTCTCTTAATAAGGGTTGACTAATGTCTGCTACTACAAAAAGTTTCAGATGTTTCTTGTGACGCCCCCACTTCTCCCAAGGGCGAACCCAAGGGTATCGGCAGGACGCCTGCCCAACTCTCGTCAGGACTCGGTACAATCCATAATTCAAAACTAGGAATACTTCAAATAACTTCAATATATATATTTAAAGTACTTCAAAACACTTCATACTTACAATAGTCAGATCTCAAGTTTAATACAACCCAAAAGAATATTTACTATAGTCACCTGCTGTAATACAACTTAAAGTTTCCAAAAGAAAACAATCTAGTACTATTCACGAGCACTCTTGGTCTCGAACCCTGTTAAGGAAAACAAAAACGTGGAATGAGCTACACAGCTCAGTGAGGTTCCAAGATACTCTAGCAGTTCTAATAAACCAAAGAATTTGAGCACACCACATGTATGGTTCAAGGTTGCATATTGGGCACCTTAACATGAGATAGTTATCATTGTACGAGTAATTTGATCATATCACAGGTATGGCTCAGGGTCGCATGTTGACACATTAGCATGAAACAGTTATCATTATGTAAAATAAACACACATTGAAGGATACGGTGTTTCAGTGGAACCATTTCGGTCAACTGCACCTTATAACTTCAGAATCCCCTCGGTTTGTCTGGCCATC
This sequence comes from Coffea eugenioides, assembly GCF_003713205.1. Classification (NCBI taxonomy): domain Eukaryota; kingdom Viridiplantae; phylum Streptophyta; class Magnoliopsida; order Gentianales; family Rubiaceae; genus Coffea; species Coffea eugenioides. The sequence continues at coordinate 28,991,573 of NC_040037.1, forward strand.
ACCTTATCCCTCCAGTGGTAGTACTCGAGTATACCGAAACGGTGTCCCAAGGTTCCAACCTACTCAACCGAGTCCAATCCTGGCTCGAGTAAGTCAGTAACCAAGGGTAGGCCCCAATTCAGCTTAGAATTTACAACATGCACAAGTAATCAAATAAATCGGTGAACGGTAAAAATTTATCATTTTAGTAGGTCGAGTGAAATAAAGTACACACTCACCTTAATATGGTGGATAATTTCATATGAGCAATTATTAGTAATATTTAACACATAAACACGTAAGCAATATGCGGTAATTTCATATGAATATATAATTTACGGTAATTAAGTAATCAAGTAAGCAGATAATCACGTAGGTAAGTAATCAAGTAGGTTGGTAAACGGTAAGTATTTATGATTAATGGTTAACGGTTTACGGTAAGTAATTACGATTAATTGGCAGATATTTGCCATTTTAATAGGCCGCCATTGGTCATTTCTCACTTTTACCACTTAAGAGTCGAGGAGATTCATTCCAGCCAACTTACGCAGCCATAGCATAATTAATTATTTAAACACTTCACGTAAATATGCAATTCAAGTAATTCATGTCGAGTAATTCAAGTATACCTTACTTCAATATGCATGAGTGTGGTAAATATTTGACATATAACATTTAACACTTAATGATCATGGAATAAGCATGTCATAGACTTATTCAAATTTCGTACTCCTATATGGAATATTCACCTAGTCAAAACAAGTGAGTATGCGCCCAAACAAGTGTTTAGGCGTCCGCTCCGAGTCCCTCTTGAAGGTCCCCTTAAGCGCCTGAGCAAGTAATAATTAACTTTACTTAAAATCATGCATTTACCAAGAAGGATGCACACTCAATTAGGCTAAATCAAAGTCTTACAAGAAAGCTTCAATTCTCTCTACTCGAGGTTCAAAAGTGGAGTTTTAAAGTTCAAAGAGAGTCTAACATCGTTCATGAAATCGAGTTCAAAACGTTCAACCTATATCGAGAAAAGAAGTTAAGGTTCCGAAATTACATTTTCTAAGAAATTGGCAAAATTCAGTTTTGTGTGTCAAATTTAGAAAAATCAAATCTTGCACTCAGTAGGTCCAAAAATGGAAAACTTAGTACCGTTGGAAACTAGTTTCGAAATACTAAAAGTTCCTAGAAAACAGTTTTCTAAGATTCAAAATGGAAGACACTCAAATTTTGGCTTAAGGTGGCTGACTTGGACTCCAAAGACAGATTCGGGTTGGTTTTTGGCAAACTTTGGAAATTCGGCAAAATTCACACAATGCGAACTAGCCTCCAAAATTTGGAACTCAATTAGAGTTGCAATCAAAATAAACAAAACAAACAGAACAAGAATTGAAGTTTTGAGCGCCAAAGAATCGAAGTTTTGAGCTCATTGATCAAGAATTTTCAGATTTGAAACATGAATTTTGGGACTTCAGTTGGACATTGAAATAGACTCGGAATGGCACAAAATTTGGTAGTATTACTCTACCATATAAGGGCTATTCCTCTGTGAAATTTCATATAAAAATTCATTTGGAAAGTTAGTTAACAAAGCCACTAAACTTCCAAGAATTTCCAAGGCAATTCTGCCTTGTACTTCAATTTTCCTTTTTAAAAGCTTTGTTCCACACAATCTGTGATACCCCAACTTTTAGGATACTATTGTTGTTTAGTCTTCAAGAGGATATTATGATTTCTTTATTTAATATACTGTTTTGTTTTGAAAATGAGAAAACCCTAAATCCTAGAAACCCTAAAGTCTGATAAAAAACCCTAGTTTATTTGTGACTAACCGGTTTTCCTAAATCCTTCATTTTGAATCGAGACCCTAATTGTAATCACTGGAATTGTAAAATCCCTCATATTTTCTTAAAATTCCTTTTTATTTGGCATTTATTCCCTTATAATAGCTATACTACTCATTCACATCCCCAATGTTTAGAATAAAGAATAGAATTAAGAGTTTTTCCTTTTGCATTCATCGTTAGGGTAAACTAAGATTTTTACGCCTATCCGTAGTGTAACTATCCGGTACGGAGAGTGGATCAAATTTGGTGATTTAGAGTGAGTTTTAGATGATATTAAGTGTTTGATTAGAAGTAATAACCATAAGATAGTGAATTATAAGTGAAAATCCTAGTACGTGCGAAATAAGGAAAATCGAGTTGAATCAAAGTGTACCATTCGTTACCGATTGAGTGCACCACTTGACCACTACTTTATTACCCTAATCTCCTTGTTATTAATTGAACAAAATCATACCTAAATATCTCCTTAAGCCAACCGAAATTGTGGACCAAAATAAGAGAGAGAAAAGAAAATTTTAAAAGCTAATCTCATCCGACAAGTGGCAACCATTCCATGGTTGTTTGACCAACTTAATTCCTACCTTCTTATCTTTCTTCTTAGATGATTTTTCTTCATTTCTTGCTAGTCTTGGTCGTGGCTTTAGAGGGAAAAAACAAGAGAAAGAAACCACAATCCATCTTGAGTTTGATCCACTTAAGTGAGAAAACAAGAAATCTAAACCGATTAATCACTAGTTTGGGAGCTTGGGAAGTTTAAGGAACCAAAAATTTCAAGGAGTAGTGGAGGATCATTCTTGCAAGGTCTTGTCTTGAGGTATAATGGCTGATCACTCTTTCTTTCTCCATTAATCATGATTAAGTTGGGTATTAATGTTAGAGTTATGCTTGTGATGCCTATTTCAAGTGGTTTTGATGATTGGAGTGATGAATTTTAAGTTAGGGTTTTGATTGATTTACTTATAATTCTTGTTGGTTAGGTGTTATATAGTGTATATATATGGTATATAATCTTGTAAAGGAGAAAGTAGAGGTGGTTTTAAGGTAAAAATGTGAATTATAGCTTGACTATAACAAAAGTCCAGATTTCTGGAAATTCAACCTTCAGTTCTGCCCGGTTCCAGTTTGTGATGTTAGAGGCCGAATTAGACTTAGTACAAAACATGAAAGTTGTATAGAATGATGTTTTATAACTGCCTGAAAAATTTCAGCTCAATCGAAGTAACGTATCCTGTGAAAAGACAAAAATTCCCCTGACTCTCATAGGTTTAGCCCAATGGACAATTTTGATATTTCACAACACTAACCATGTCTGTTCACCCTGATGTGTACTGAATTAGCATTTAGCCAAAACATGAAAGTTGTATTGATATGGCTTAGCTTTCTAACACCCCTGAAATCACCTCGTTTGGACTTCGGTAGCCTGCGTTATTGTCATTTATGTATAGTGCAGTTAACTAGCCCGAGTGTGAGATTCTGGTTTTGTAATTTGACATTTTGACCTAGCTACACTAAAAACTGGACTGAGTAGTCTTCACCAAAGTTGTAGGCCTTTGTCTTAGTTTCAAAATGGTATAAGTTTCACCTCAATCCAATAAGCGTAGCCTCAGTTTTGTCTGTTACACAAAATAACGTCAAATCTGTCCTGTTTTTACACTGTATGTTTGACCTTGAAAGAGACTGAATCGGCCCTTGCTCAAAACATGGAACTTGTAGATACATGAGTTACCTGGTTACCTACAAAATTCCAGATTGATTGGAGTACTATAGCTGGTGAAATGACCGAGATACCCTTAACTGGCCTTAAGCCCTGTTTCGCGGACAGTTTCTACTTTCCTCTAAGATTTCGGGTTTTGACCCTGAAAATGTATGATTTGGCTTTGGAGGTCTTCATAGGAAATATTGGGATATGTCTTAGCTTCGTAACGCTATAAGATTCATTTCAATTGGATAAGTGTAGTTTTACTTGTGATTAAAATGCCAAAAGGTGATAGGAACTTGCTAGTTTTAGACTTTCTTTTGCTTGACATGATCATTGTGATTTAGGGCTTGTACTTGATCAAGGCAATGATGTATGATGGATGGTTCCTGAGCTGTGGTTGGTGAGTGATTCCTCAACTATTTTTCAAAAGTTACTTCTGAAATAATTCTTGCATTGGTTACACGATTGCATATCATTGTGTTTGCGTGTGTGCCATGACATGTTGGCTCCGATGAGTTCTTGGAAAAATCTTGTGCTTAGAACCAACGTCTCCACTACTGTTTACACGTTCGTTGGAGCATGATGGCTCCTTATTTCTGCTTATCTGTTACTTGATCTATGGGAGCATTGGATATTTAAGTACAAGGATTTCACTGGCTCCAAAGAGTAGTATACGCACATTTGATCACTAATTCTTGATATCATTTAAATGCACTATTGTAAAGCTTATTTGATTACTGATTTTACTGTTCACTCACTGAGCTTCTAACTCACCCCAAATGTTTTCTTCTCCCCACAGGGATCTAGGTAAGGGAGGTGCTAGTATTACGTTATTTGTATGACTGGATGGCATATATCTTGTACGGTTTAGTTTGGGATTTATCATGTGTAATAGTTAGGATCGTTTGAATGTTTAGACTTGAACGGGTGTATGTATATGTTCCACTCCTGGAAAGTAGTTTGCTTCATTTTGAGAACTAGTTTCCGCTTCGCTTATGATATGTAATTCTTGGAACATTTGATGTATATTTGTAATGTGCATTGTAAATTATTTGAGGATTATAGTGAGTGACTGAGTCCTGGTGAGAGTTGGGCAGGCGGTCCGCCGAACCCTCTGGTTCGCCTAAGGGGGAGGTGGGGCTGTCACACAATCAACTTCAATTAATTCAAATATTGAAACTAATGTTCCATAAACATCCAATAAGTAATTTAGAAGTAATTGACATCAAGGTTTTCGGAATATAACTTCCCAAATTAGATTTGACCATTCGACCAAGAGAAAAGGAAAATTTTTCAGATTTGAAGAGCAATTTTGGGATATCATTTGTATATCGAAATGGTCTTAGATCGACACCAAAATTGGTACAATTCAACTTCCATATGAGGACTACTCCTCTACCAAATTTCATTTGAAAATTCACACGAGAAGGTAGTGAACTAAACTACCAAAGTTCAAGAAAATCCCAAGACCAATCTGTCTTTTGCTTCCTTCTTCATTTTCAAACTTTTGCCCAGTGAAAATGATTCAAATCTGGCCCATTTATGAAACAAAGGTCTAAGAAATGTCCAATATACATTTGGTAGGTCATTGACACCAAAAATTTTAAGATCACAAGTCCCAATTCAAAAAGAGTCATTCAACTAGCCAAAAAGAGGGTTTTTCATCATTAAGTCAGTTTTGAAGTTCAGTCACAACTCATTCAATTCAACTTGGAATTAAGTGTGGTTGGTGGCATTGAAAACTAGATTCATAAAACTATAATTTCTTAGAAGAAATTATTTTCAAAATTTGTCCACAGCTAGCTCATATTTGAGCATCAATTCGCTACTCAAAACAGAGCTCCCAGTGTAGACGCGAAACAGGACAGTCATGTTCAAACGATTGGTATGGACTACTCAGGTGGAATCAGAATGTGCATTTTATACCGTTGGAAAGCTGAAAATGTCTAGTTTCTAGTTTCATAAAAGGAACTTGATTTCAACATCAGAGAAAAATGTTATAGCCGTTTGAAAAACACTGCCAGAGCAATTACGGGAAAATTTCCAGTTTTGCTAGACTTCCGAAATCACCACATTTGGCCAACCAAATCAAGAAATTTTTTGATGAAACTTTGTACACAACCTATATTACACATATACATCAGAAACAAGTCATTAGAACCACACAAAATTGCTCTAAGGGCCACAGCATGTACAGGGGCAGAAATGGAAAGATTCCCCCTTCACTTCCTTTGAGCTTTCCTTCAACAATATAACCTATTTCCACTAGATTAAACACTAATCCAACATTAATAACTCAAAACACAACAAATAAGTCCATCAAACTATAGTGGAAGTTCATAGAGTCCACACACCAATTTTTCAACATAAATAAAGCTACCCATGAGAATCCAAGAGCTCATGGGTGTAATATAACTTCCACAAACTAAGATTTTGGTAGTTGATCGTTGTTTACCTCTCTTGATGAACAAAGCAGAAATTTTCAGTCTCTTGAAGCTCAACAAAACTGTGGAAAGCATGTGACAACCCCACTTCCCCCTAAGGCGAACCAGAGGGTTCGGCGGACCGCCTGCCCAACTCTCGTCGGGACTCAGTCGTTCACTTCAGTCCTCAATTAAAATCAAAATAAATCTCAAATATTATATCAAATTCTCCAATAATTACATGTCATAAGCGAAGCGGAAACAATTCCCCAAACTATACATAAAATGATTCCAAATTCAAACTGTACAAGATATATGCCATCCAGTCACGTGAATAAGTATTACAAGCCTTCCTTCGCCACGAGCCCTGTGGAGGGGAATAAAATATTTTTGGGGTGAGCTAGAAGCTCAGTGAGTAACCAATAAAAGCAGTCATCAAATCAGTTTCTCAATTGTTCATTTTAATGATATCATGAATCAATAATCAAATATACGTTTATTGCTCTGGTGAGCCAGTGAAATCATTGCACTTAAACACCCAACGCTCAAATAGATCACTTAACGTTAAACAATAAGGGGGAGCAACGTTGGTGCTCCAGATCATGTCATGAACAATAAACAAGGTGGAGACGTTGGTGTTCAGCACAAGACTCCCCAGGAACTCATTAAAGCCAAATCATGTCATGAACTCACATGCAAGCACGCATGATATGCAGTCGAGTAAATAATACAAGAAACATTTCAAAAGTACTTGGAAAATAGTTGAGGGTCACTCACCTCCACGGCTCAGAAACCATCCATCATATATCATTACCTTGCCCGAGTCCAAGCCCTAAATCACAAACTCAAAGCAATCATACATTCTCAAAGTTCGGACAGCATTTTTCCATAAATGCTTCATTTCCAACCTACAATATATTACCAATCACACATACGGTTAATAAGCAATAAAATATATCCAATTAGGCCACAATATCCCTCAATAAAGCTAATTAGAAGCTTAAGAGCCACATTAGAAAAACCCCCAATTAAACCCTAGAAACCGGAATTCATTCCCTCAAGCGTAAATTTTCCGCAACGATCGCAATTAACGTATAAAAGTTCCGTTTAACACCATTCGACACAATATCCATAAGTGAAGCTACACTTATCGGATTGGAATGCAATTTATACCATTTCGAAGCTAAGACAAGGACCTACAACTTTCATGAAGACCACTCAGTCCAGTTCTCACCCTAACTAGGTCAAATTTACCAAAATAACTCCAGATTTTCCAGTTCGAAACTCACTATGAAATTCAACTAGCAGTCCTGATTCATTCACTCATATCTCAGTACACACAACTCCAATTCAGGTAATTCCAAAGCCATTTGAAAGCTAAGATACAAGGCTATAATTCTTAAGAAGACATCATCAACCAATTCGGTAATATTCCTGGTCAAACTAACCACTTACAGAGGCTGATTTTAATTTTCGGACAGAAACAGGGCAGCAGGGATATTTCGGTCTTTTCACAGCTTACGTTGCTCTGATTGAGCTGAAATTTTGTGGGCAACTATAAAACATCATTCTCTACAACTTTTATGTTTTGTCCTAAGGCTAGTTCGGCCTCTAACAAGGTGAAATAGAATCGGACAGAAGCAGGGCAGGTTATCATCCAAGTTGGAATTCATGCATTCAAGTGCTAATCCTCCACAAAACAACATCTAAAACAACTAAAAATCACTAATAAGTAATGAATTGAAGTAAAGAGGATGTTCTTGGCAAAATACCTTAAAACCACAAGAAAGGTAGGAGTTTAATCTTTCCTCCTCCAAAACAACTCCACCAACACCTTTAACCTTCCCTAATGATCACTTGTATGGTGTAGTTTGTGATTTGGTTGGTTGAAACTCAAGATTTGGACAAGAATTGAAGTAACAAGATGAAAGTTTTCCTCTCTTTTCTCTCTACATGTCTCAACCAAGAGGGGTAAAGAAATGAGAAAATGTTGGTCAAAATTGGAGTTTAGGAAAGTTAAATAAAAGTTAGGCAAGTCAACTTCCAATCGGATCGCGACACTTGGCCCTTCTTAAGTTTATTCTTATCCCTTTGTCTCTCCAAGATTAACCATCTAAATAATCTCTAATTATCTCTTAGTACCTTGTAAACTAATATCACTTAATACGAAACTCCAACAAGTTGTCAAAAATATATCGCATTTACCGCAGTAGCGGATCCCACGTCCATAATACATTTCAAATTTAACGTGGACTAACTCGTATCAAGGAAATGATTTGAAAATTATATTCCTTTATAAAAATGTATAGAAAATTAATATCTTGAAGAAAGATACAAAATTATAAACAAGGAAACAAAATAATGTCTAGAAAATATATAAAAATTTTTGGGTTCTCACAATCATTCTTTCGGGGCGTCACAAAGCAAGCTCTCTTCCTAGCTTGAGGTGGTCTGCAAGTGATTTACAAGTTGTAGCTAAAATTTGGGGTGATTTGGGTGAGGATTTTGTGAAGAAATGGTGAAGAATTTTGGAGAGTTTTGAATTATTTTTTTTCCCTTGGTAGCCAGCTGGAATGAGAGCAAGAGAGAGAGTGTTTTGATCAAAATGAAGCTTCCAAGAGAAGCTTTAATGTGTGGCTCTAAGTTGATCCGAAAATCAACTCTCTCTCCCGCGCGTACGCGAGCGTTTCGTGCTCGATTCCTCTCGAGTTTGTTTCACTAGTTCACTAAACCTCTAATGCACTTCTAATCATATTATTATTGTTCACTCTTAATAGTCCAAAAATAAAAGTCTAAAGTCTCTCAATTAAATCGCGCGCGCAAAACCGCATATTTTTTATTTGTGCACGATAAAGTGGAATTTCTAAAAAATTCTTATAATGATAATATAACTATCTAATACTTGAGAACTTAAACATAAAATACCTATTTCAAGACTAGTGTACAAGTCTCCAATTTTCCAAACTTATTGTCTTCTCGAATCGATTATTCTCTCGAACGCACATTCACTATTCTCACTAAATGAGCTTCCAAAAATTAATTTTCGTAATAAGTCATTTTAAAAATACATGTAAGGCATAGTTTCATTTAATTGGGTCTAAAAAGGTTGGAATAAAATATTTAGAAAAAACAGGTGAGTAAATAATTAATTAAGTCAATAAAATAAAATAAAATAAGAAAAATTCGGATCCTCACAACCTTCCCTCCTTAAAAAGAATTTCGTTCTCGAAATTCATACTTTCAGTAATTTTAGATAACCCTGGACCGTGTTCTGTGATCATGTCATATGTTCTTGTAGATGCTACTGGTCGGTTTCCTCTTCCATTGACTCGTCGAAGGACAGTTCTATTTCTTTGTGAAGTAGCAGCTTCTCATGAATACCTCCGTGGACAGTCGTGAACTTTATGGCTGGTGCTCCCGCATCCCATGCACTTCTGCCCCTTTAGCCAACAGTTTTCTTCGGTATGATTCGTCCTTCCACAATGTCGCGCCCCACTTTTTGGTAAAAAATAAAATAATTGTTTTTTTTGTTGAATCTTATTGATTTTGGAAAAATGAATTTTGTTGATAGAAACAAAAATGGGTCTAAATGGGACTTTTGAAAATGCGACGATTTGACCCAAGAAAAATAGTTCAAAAAGGGTTTTTTATATGAAAAATGGAGTCGCCACTTGGTATAGAGTTAGGGTGTACCAAGTCACCCAAAAAATGAAATTTTTAAAGAAAAAAGTAAGAAAAACCCTTTTTAAACGACTCCTAGTCCACGTAAAACAAAGAAAAAGGTTCGGGGGTCACATTTGACGAAGGGGAAGGCAAGGATAAAAATCCAAGGCACCCCTTCGACCTAACCAAGGCTAGTTGCGTGATTTAACCCTTATTTTCCTATATTTCCTACCCAAAGTATGTATTGCAAATTGGATATGACTAATGGATGAGAAATGCAATCTTAAGTCTAGAAATGTCTCTGATGAGGCTTTTGATCCCATTCACATGAATTGTGAAGGTCAATAAGAAAAGACCTCATAGAAAATCATGAACGATGCAAATGAGGACTCAAATGAGAGTGTAAGTGTGCAAAGTGTAGGAAAAAGGTGCATGTGTGCAATTTGAAATTATTTGTGTGCAAATGAATAAAAATATAAATGCTCGTGTGCAAGTGAATGAAAATAGAAAATATATAAGTAAAATAGGTGCAATGTGTGAAGTGACAAGTAAAGAAAGTGAATGAGTGTGTGAATATGACATGTGGATTTAAAATATATAATTAGTGAGGAAAATAGTGAGAAAATGATATGAAAATGCATGAACTTAGAGGAATGCATCAGGTCGGGTACGGGAATGACCTCTAGTTTTTGTGATTTTAATTTTCCCTTTGATTAGAAGGAAAAACTAGCGTGCTAAGGCTATTTTGAAGCCACACTCGCTCGTTTCCCTTACCCAAGGGGGTTTCTCAGGCAAATGGACCCTATAACTAGCATGAGATGCAAATATCCTAAAATGAAAGGGAAAAGGTTAGAGGGACATGCCAAATGCCATAAAAACTAAAAAAATGCATGAAATGTAGTGAACATGCAAACATGTACTAACGAGGGGAAATCCCTAAGGGTCTAGCGTTGGACTAGCCCATTCTACGAATTCCGACTAGCATTGGACTAGCGGAAACGTACATTCATCCATCACATTCATTTATAAATATAGAAAGCAAGTAGACATGCAAAATCACTTATAACACGTAGCACATAACACTTAGCATGCTCGACTAGATGCAATAGCCTGACAAAGCAAATTAACACATAGTAACTAAGCATGCAAGACAAATAAGACGATTAAAGCCCTAACTATTACATTTACTAGCTAAAACAAAGGGGAAAGGGAAAATGGACCAAATTACTTGCTATGCCCTATCTATTACAGGCCAAGAGGTGTACACATACCCCATAAATGAAAATAAAAGAAAGATTTGAAAATGAAATAAAAGTAAATAAATGAAAGGCATTAATAAACATTTAAGAAAACCAAGTAGGCATGCAATTTTCATTTAGCAAGTTGGATCACATAGGGAGATACAAAAAAGATAAAAGAAAGTATACCGTCCCCTTTTGTGGTGCTAATAAGTTGGAAAAGGTTCTAAATTGGAGCTACAACCACCAAACAAAGGATTAATGTACCAATTTAATAGTAAATCAAACAACACAAATTCTTCAAAAACAAAAATTAAAGAACCACTAATAACTATGAAATTGAACCATTAGATCCCTATTAAAATCAAGTTTGACCAATTCGCTACTGTGAGTCAAGTATCCTTCTCCACTACACTCAAAAGAAGCAGGTAATAACCACGAAAGCAAGAAACAAAGTGCAGTAAACATCCTTTCGGCAATTTACAAAATCCAGCTTTCAAACACAATCGAATCCAAACACAAGGCTTTAAACTAGGCGGCAAGCCATCACCCAAACAAATAGAAAGAAAAACTGAGCAAAATCCAGTGCAAACACAAAATCCAACAATTTACAAAATCCAGCAATTCGGCAATTTACAAAATCCAGCTTTCAAACACAATCGAATCCAAACACAAGGCTTTAAACTAGGCGGCAAGCCATCATCCAAACAAATAGAAAGAAAAACTGAGCAAAATCCAGTGCAAACACAAATAAAGTACGTTTAGCAAGTTGAAAAATCTGGAACATATAAAACTGATTTGGCAAGTTGAAATGCATTTTCCAGCAAGTGCTTGGGCATGAATCCGAATTTACCTCGGTTGAATAATTATGTTAAGAGCTTACTATTTTTATTTCATTTTCTGGTTTGGACATGCTTATAAACTCTTAAATTCCTTATGCACGTATCAAGCTAGCATATGAATAATTCCAGCTCAGAAATCAAGTTCAAATAATATCCACAACCATCAAAATTTCCAGAAATTTTTCTGTTTGGTCCGGATGATCTTGCCTTAAGGCAGATTGCACTTTTGAATTTTTATTCCCCTGTTTTAAAACTTACTAGTCAACTACATGCAGGCCTAATTAACTTGTCATTACTAATTAATCAAGATTAAGGCTCCAAAACAGAAAAACTAAACCGAATGAGGCTACATTAGCAAGATAACCTCTCGGCAGTCACTTTCCATCAAAACAAAATTTCCTTAGCTTTTTATTTCTTCATCCGGCTTCATGAAATGATCATGCAAGGCCTTAATCCTAATAATCATCCAAAATCCAGTTAGTCCAGCTCCATTTCATGCTCAGATTATCACAGGGAATCAGAAATAAAATTGCATTTTCATCTCAGCTCTCGGCTGGAACATCAACATCCAAAACAGAAATTTCTAATGGCTTAATATCATCATCCGACTGCCTAACCTCACATGCATATTACTAGATGACTTAAACTTCTTGGTTTTGATTAGTTAGACACTTAATCCAACTCAGATTGTCGCATAAAGTCAGAAATAAAAACTACAATTCCAAGCAAGCTCCTCGGCAGAAATGTTTTTAACCAAAACAGAAATTTTCCACAGCTTTGGTTTCATCATCTAATTACCCAAATTAACACATGCAAGGTCACGGCTGGCTTAAACTACCTCTGATTATCCATTTTTAGTCCAGAATAATTTACCTCAAAGCAAGCTAAGACCACACACGAAAATCTGAAAAATTTCTGCTCCCTTTCGGCTCTCACGCACGCGACAGGTTTGCTGGTTCTGGTTTGGTGTAGCGGCTTCAACTGGTGGAGGTGGAATGTTGGAGTTGCTGGAAACGGTTGCAGCTGGTTGAAGTTTTGCTCACGGTTTCTCTCTGCCTTTCTTCCAGCTCACGGTCAGAACAAAACGGACAGAAGATTTCAACTCGCGTTTTTTCCCTTGCTCTCGGATGCCTCACGATGAAAAAATGAAGTGCAGTGGTTTGCGGTGTCGGAATCAAAAGGAAGAGGGATGGTTCCGTGGTTTTGAGTGTAGAAGTGGTTGAGTGTTGTGTTGGTAGTGCATTTTGATTGGTTGAATGGTGCGGTGCTGAAGCTTCTGTCCGAGGAGCTGTTTGTGCAGAGAAGGAATTAACATTTGTGGTTTGTGTCAGTGAAAATGAAGGAATGGTATCGTGTCTTGTGGTTGTGGAATGAAATGTGAAGTAGAGTGATTGATGTGGTGCCGTGGTTATGGAGATGTTTTTTTTTATTTTTTTATCTTAATTATTTAACAAAAATAATAGTAAAACTAAATAATAATAAAAACAACAATTTTAATTACAAACACATCGAAATAAACAAACTAAAAATAACAAAATTACCATTTTCGATCTTTTCTTTCATTTTTCATCATTTTTTCTTCTTTTTTCTTTTTCAAAATAAATTAAAAATAAACCAAAATGTCAAAAAATTAAATTTGAACGTATTTTTGTGAACAATTTTTTTTCCATGATTTTTCTACGTTAAAACTTAAAAATTAAAATAGAAACTAGAAACTAAAAAAACACAAAAGCAACCACGACAAAATGAGAATAAAAAGTAAAAGAAATTACACCAAAAATTTGGTGTCTACAGTTTGCCCCTCTTTGTCTGAGTTTTGAAAAAACTTGAGACAAAGAAGTAGACACCAAATACTTACCTGTGTTATTCGGCTGCAATGGACGCTTCTGAAATGAGGATCGACCTCTTTAACATTTTTTTTTTTTGATTTTTTTTGATTTTTTGATTTTTTGATTTTTTTTGATTTTTTTTGATTTTTTTGAAATGGGATTGATCCAAACAGGAAAGTAAAACGGGACTGACCCGAGCAGAAATTTAAAATTGGGACTGACTAGAGAAGGAAATTCAAATCATGGGACTGGCCCGAACAAGCTTTAATTGCGGGACTGACCCGAATAAGCTTTGAATCGTGGGACTGACCCGAATAATATTTGAATCATGGGACTGACCCGAATGAGCTTTTGATCGAGGGACTGACCCGAAAATGTTTTTGATCGAGGGACTGACCCGAAAATGCTTTTGATCGAGGGACTGACCCGAGAATGCTTTTGATCGAGGGACTGACCCGAGAATGCTTTTGATCGAGGGACTGACCCGAGAATGATCGAGGGACTGACCCGAAAATTTTTTGATCGAGGGACTGACCCGAGAATTTTTTTTTTGATCGAGGGACTGACCCGAAAATGCTTTTGAATCGAGGGACTGACCCGAAAATGCTTTTGATGAGGGACTGACCCGAAAATGCTTTTGATCGAGGGGACTGACCCGAAAAATGCTTTGATCGAGGGACTGACCCGAAAATGCTTTTGATCGAGGGACTGACCCGAAAATATTTTTGATTTGACCCGAAAATGCTTTGATCGAGGGACTGACCCGAAAATCTTTTTTTGATCGAGGGACTGACCCGAAAATGCTTTTGATCGAGGGACTGACCCGAAAATGTTTTTGATCGAGGGACTGACCCGAAAATGCTTTTGATCGAGGGACTGACCCGAAAATGCTTTTGATCGAGGGACTGACCCGAAAATGCTTTTGATCATCGGTCAGTGGGATTAAACCCGATCCTGCCGTGACGAAATTTGATTCGATTTTGGTTTTTGATTGATGATTTTTGCTTCTTTTTGACTTTTCATTTTGAAAAATCTTTACAAAAAATTAATTTGCCCCAGTATGATGAATTTTTGCTATTTGAGTCCAGAGTTGATTCTGTATCGCCATGCTGTTGCATTTTTTGATGAAATTTGCTTGCGACATTTTCAATCTGCCTTTGTTCATTAGGACTCTTTCCGACACCGATTTCAGTGCGAGGTGTGATTGTTTTCATCCATGCATGAAATTTCCTGCAAAAGAGAAGAAACAAAGAAATTGCCACCATTATTTGATCCGTTTGTCCTTGAGAATCGTGTAAACATGAGTCTTTGGATGCCTTCGTCAAAGTTGACCGTGGCATCTGACTTGGTTGGATTTGTCATTTCTAAACGTCTCTGATTTTTCCCGACTAACCGAGCGTGCATTTTGCCATATTGTGAAGCTTGCGTAACCGACCTTGCTGAATTTCAACCATTTTCGCAAGATGACTGAACCCAAGTATGCTTTGAATAAACCATGGGGTTATCATTCACCAAAATTCGATGATTAAAAAGTAATTTCACCTATCATGCAGAAATGAATATGTGAAAGAATGCAAACACAAACCATTTGTGCTTAAAGCCTACAAAAATGCCATGAATACAAGCAATTGAGAAAAAATGAGCTTCCTAAGAATGAATTTGCTAAAGAAATATTTTTACAAAACGACACAGTTTTGGCCAACGGATGTCATATTCGAGTCCCTGAATATCTTTGTTCTGCAATTCGACACTGGCAGAAGTATTATGAAGAGAAATTCCAAATGAACCAAGTCATCAACTGTTCTTCCTCGTGTTTGCTCATTGAAGAAACCTACCTAGCGCCCTTTCGGGTTTTTACCAAGGTTGCCCCCACCTTTTTTTTTTTTTAAGGTGCACTCTCGGATTTTCACCTACGGCAGCAAATGGAAGAGCTTGACCATGATCGACTCAGGAAGGTAAGTTGAAGATTGCTGACATCAGTAAAATGCGCTTCTCTTATAAACCTAAGCGAAGGCATTATGGACATCACTTGCCAGTTGATTAGCAAATTTTCTTGATAGAAATACAGCAAGGGACGAAAGTCAGGACTTTTGTCTTTTGTAATGAGGTCAGGTGGGATGTTTCAAGAAAGGTTGAGGCCTGAAAGCAGGTATGATGAAAGGTGTGAAATAACCTGAGATTGCATCATTTTGAAATCATCTTAATTTTGAACGAAACTGAGGAAATTTGCCCCAGTTTGATTGAATTCTTCTCTTTCTTTGCATTTCCATTGCATTTTTCACTTTTTGCATTTTTCTTCAAAAACTAAATTTGCCCCAGTGTGGGGTTCTTTCTTTTCCTCTTTTCCTTTCATTCTCTTTCAAAGATAAATTTATCCCAGTGTGGGGTTTTTCTTTCCTTTCTGATCATTTTCAAAATGAATTTGCCCCAGTGTGGGGTTTGCAGTTCTCAGGGGTTGCCAAACGAAAATTATTGCTCTGATAGCTCAAAGGGGATGACTAGGGATAAATGTTTTGATTGGAAAGGAAAATGGCCTGACTTGTGCCTCGTCCCTTGCACGATTTCCAAAAAGAAACTTGCATAATCAAATAAAGAACTTCTTACACATGTCCGAGTTGATAGGTCGAGGGAATGTCTGTCCTTCCATCTCTACCAAAATGAATGCCTTGCCAGGTAACACCTTTGAACAACGAATGGCCCTGGCCAACTTGGAGTGAATTCGCCTTTGGCTTAATCTTGCACTGGCAAAACTCACTTTAACTCTTTGCCCTCCTTCTCTAAAGGACCGGTGGCGGACCTTTTTGTTATGAACACAGGCCATACGACATTCAACTGCTTTTCATCCATCAAAATCAATCGTCGGTGACGCTGCTTTAACCAATCAGCTTAGAACTTGGCAGAGGAGGGATTTCTTGATGAAAGGCTTTCTTAACGAAAAGATTTTCAATGAAGAGCTTTCTTAATGAAGGGATTTTTCAATGAAGAATTTTTAATGAAGGGATTTTTGGCCTTCTCAAAGAAGGGATTTTTCAACGAAGGGATTTCTGACCTTCTCAAAGAAGGGATTTTTCAATGAAGGGATTTCTGACCTTCTCAAAGAAGGGATTTTTCAATGAAGGAATTTCTTAATGAAGGGACTTTTGGATGAATGGTATTATCGGAATCCAGAACAGTGATATTCAAAGGGTCAAATAATTTCATCTTTGGCCATTTAAAAGAATTAAAATTCAGGACAATAATCAAATAAACAAATTGTGCATTTAATGGAAAAACTAATCAAAGCGAAAACAAGACAAAAACTTAATTGCGAAAGATGTTTTCATGAAGCTATTCACATATGCAAGAAATGATTTTTGTGAACTTTAGTAAATAACAACCCCTAGATTTACCGAAATTCCCTTCGAGAGGGAAGATACTCGGCCATCCAAATTGTGCAAAGCTCCTTCAGGATTTTCAAATTTCGTCGTTGGAGGTGGATGCCTCGAAGGTGTCCTGGTGTTCAGGAAAAGGATTTGTACTTATGATCGGCCCTTGTTCACCTCTTTTCCTTAGCACTATTTCTCCTGCCTCGATCATGTCTTGGACTTTGTGCTTAAGTGCCCTGCAATCGGCGGTTGAGTGGCCAGGTACTCCCGAATGATAGGCACAAATAGCATGTGGATTGTACCCAGCAGGCATGCCATGAAGGTAAGTTGGAGGGGGAACCACGCCTATTTTGTTGGCAACCTTCAATTGCTCATACAATTGGTCCAAAGGCCTGCCTAAGTTGGTGAAGGTTCGGGTACGGCTTTGATTGTAAGTTTCAGTGGGTCGAGGATAGTTGTAGGTGGGTCTATTTGGTGGGGGAAATCTTTGGTGGTAAGGAGGCAGAGGACGAGCTTGTTGAAAGCTTGGTTGAGATATTTGGAAAGGGGTTGTAGGCGGGTTGGCATAATTTGAGCGAGGTCGAGGATGAGTGATATTGGTGTGGTAAACAGGATGAGGATTTGAGTAGTAGGGGTAAGGGTTTGAGTAGGTAGGGTATTGTCGAGGTCTGGGTCTTGGGACAGGGTTTTGATTCCAGGTGAAGGCAGTTTCCCCCTCTTTCTTTCTAAATTGCGGGTTCTTCTCATTACCTCCTTGGCTTTGCAAAGCTTCCACTTGAGTTTTCAGGGTAGACACATTAACAATCTTTCCAGCCTTTACGAAATCATCATACTCCTCAAGTTTATTGACAATGGCGGCGAACGAGCATCCAGTCATGCGGAAAATTTCTTCAAAATACGGGGGATCATGTGCTTTAATGAAAGTGCGTATGATTTCATCCTCAGTCATCGGTGGCTCGACTTTGGCAGCTATTTTCCTCCACCTCTTGGCATAAGTCTTGTGATCCTCGGAGGGTTTTCTTTTTGTTCCTTCCAACGTGGTTCGTGTCGAAGCCAGCTCGCAGTTATACTCATATTGCCTTACAAAAGCATTGGACAAGTCAATCCAGGTTTTTACTTCTTCGGGCTTCAAATTTGAGTACCAGTCGAGTGCATCCCCCTCCAGACTTTCTGGGAATAGCCTCAAAGGCAGATTTTCATCATCTGTTGGCCTACCCAACTTGTTGGCGAACAGTCGGAGGTGTGTCTTGGGATTGCCCGTCCCATCATACTTGTTAAACTTCGGAGTTTTGAACCCCTCAGGCAATTGCACATTCGGGAAAAGGCAAAGCTCACCGTAATCCAGGACTCCTTGCTTGTTCAACCCCTGACTCTTCCTTATAAATTCATCAAAACGATCAAGGCGTTTGAGCAGCTTTATATCAACAGGGACAGAAGATTCCCCCATTTCTGCCTTGGTTTGAAAAGTATGATCAGGCAAGAAAGGCTCGGCAGCAGTATGATAAAAGGTGTATGGCTCAGGTGGTATATTTGAAGTGATTTGGGGTTGTGGACCTCGCGTGTGAGTAAGAAAAAATGAAGGATGAGGAGGGTAAGTGTATGGCAAATTTGTGGTGGGATAGGTGAGAGTTTCTTCGGGTGCAATAGGGAATGATGGAGTAACAGTGGCATGGGCCGAAGGTAGGACAAACGGCTCTTGCTCAGGCTGTCTGGCGGGTACAGGTTCGGGTTGAACTCCGCTGCTAATTAGCTCATCATTCAACTTCCTTTGGGCGGCCATCTCAGACGCCATCTCTCCAAACTTGGTAAGCATCTCAGTCAACTGAATCCCCGAACTTGCAGTCTCGGGTTGAGCGGTAGTAGCAGACCTATCTGACTGTTCCGGTTGTGAACTCATGTTTACACGACTCCTCTGGGCTTGACTACGGGACCGCGTTATGATGGGGCTTCGACGAGAAGCTATGTTTAAATATTACCTGAAAATTTTGGAAAGATTGCCTTTAGATTTAGCCCTCGCTTAGATATTCCAATAAAAAACAAAGAAAAAGAAAAGAAAAAACAAGAGTTAGTAGATATCCAGAAAATTCGGATGCATGTCCTATGGGGGAACCCTTTTTGCGCCAAGGGTAGGCCTAGCATGAAAATGCAGTCCTCCAGAGCAGGCACTATACAATACCTGATGGATCCGATCGCCTGATCGTGTGAAGAATGATTTGAAAATTTTGGCCAATTGAAGTGACGAGAGACACTTTGTCAAAATGAGGTCAACGTCCGAATGGATTGATCACTTTTGATCGATACAAGAATTTGTAAAAACGCACAGGTTTGACCTTGACAAACTTCCTATCGAAGAGACCGGAATTCGTTTGACAAAATTTCCTCAGTAAAGCGCGGGTCAAAACCCCAACTGATCAAATGGCTGGATGCAGTGGACGGTTTTCTTAAAACCGACTAGGTTTCCCAATTTGAAATTCGATCTTGAAACCTTAATTGGTCAAATGGGTTGAATGAAATTGATCATTTATTTAAAATCGACCAGATTACCCTAAAAAGGGGAACATGTCAAATGAATTGAATGAAATTTAATTTATCCAAAATTAATCAGATCACCCTAAAAAGGGTAAATTGATCAAATAGATTGAACGAAACTTGATTTATTCAAAATCGGCTCGGTTGCCCTAAAAATGGGTAAATTGGCAAAATGAATGAAATTGAATTAGTGATTTATTCAAAAATTGGTCGAATGACCCTAAAAAGGGTAAATTGGCAAAATGAATTGACGATTTATTCAAAATCGACCAGGTGACCCTAAAAAGGGTAAATTGGTCAAATGAATTGATGATTTACTCAAAATTGACCGGATGACCCTAAAAAGGGTAAATTGGTCAAATGAATTGACAATTTATTGAATGGATCGGCAAAATGGATTGGTTGAATTGCCCGGCCATTGGTTATTTCAAAATCATTGAAGTGCATTAGTCTATGACCTTCTAAAAATCAAATTTTGGTCTTAATTTATTTATCGTCTCAAAAGGAGGAATCATTTGTGAATTTCTTCAAATTAATGTCCTTCACGCAAGGGATTTTTACCAATTTTTGATAAAATGGCCAAAAAGTGATTATTAGATGCTCATATTCCAAAGATCACTCTATGAAAATGATCGGATCCTACCTTACCTTGTGCACTACCCCTTTGGATGGTACAAAATGTAAACGTGCAAGTCTCACTGGATTAAGTATCCGAGACACAAAGGTGGTTTATTCCTAAACGCGGGATTCCCTAAGTGGCATTCCCTTTCTAGGGTTTATGCATGATGCCATTTATTAAGCGGTAAAATGTGCAATTCGAAATGAAACGTGACCTAAGGAACCCTTTTATTTGCCAGGGTAGGCCTAAAATGCTATGGCATTATTAATTTATGAACGAAATATACCATAATTTTCAAACATGCAATGGCCTATCTACACGGGTAGGCTTCTAAAAGAAGGTCATGCCAGACCTCTTATTTGCTAGGGTTGTGAATGCAAAAGCAAAAGACAAGAAAAGTTAGTTCAACATATAATCACATACACGTTGGACAATTAAATGATAAAAAACATGAAAAGTAAATAAGGAAAAGGATGGGATCCCTCCCCTCGTGAATGGTGTCCCTAACAGGGTAAGGTAGACTCTACCCTAGGTGAACTATATGGATGCATGAGGTTAGGGCTCACTAATGCATCTAGACTCGATAGGTCATAGGCCCCCGAGCCTTCAGACTTAGAAACCAAGGGTCATCAATCCCAAGGTTCTTTGTCGGTGGCTCGAGCGATTCCCCAGACGTTGCTACGCACACGTCGTGTTACGGCTACCCGTCTGGGCGAATCTAAAAAGAATCCTCAACTTTCGACTAAAAACTAATAGGTCATCAACCTAAAGTTTAAAGCGAAAGATCGAGTGACCCCTCGGATCATGCTACGCGCACGTCGTATCACGATCACACGTCCAAGTGGGTCTCCTAATCCTAATAGGGTGGAGTGGCGTGACAAGCCACTAAAAAGAAAAATAAAGGGGGATGAATAGTAAAGCGTATGCGCGTATGATAATGCACGTTTTGGAGGGGAGGGATCGAGAACCAATGCGTGGCTCTAAGGGTGACACATACCCCCCCCAAGTGCAATGACAAGCGCGGTATAAACAATTAAACATTCATTCAAACATCCAATCATACATACGTGAGTGAGGAAGCTTGATACGTGAGCGAATCAAAAAAAAATGAAAAAAAAATACAACCCTAATATCCAAATGCAATTCATAAAAGGGGTAGAAAAAGGAAAAAGAATGGTTAAATAAAAAATGCTCGGACCCACTTAAGAAGTCCCCAGTGGAGTCGCCAACTGTCGCGCCCCACTTTTTGGTAAAAAATAAAATAATTGTTTTTTTTGTTGAATCTTATTGATTTTGGAAAAATGAATTTTGTTGATAGAAACAAAAATGGGTCTAAATGGGACTTTTGAAAATGCGACGATTTGACCCAAGAAAAATAGTTCAAAAAGGGTTTTTTATATGAAAAATGGAGTCGCCACTTGGTATAGAGTTAGGGTGTACCAAGTCACCCAAAAAATGAAATTTTTAAAGAAAAAAGTAAGAAAAACCCTTTTTAAACGACTCCTAGTCCACGTAAAACAAAGAAAAAGGTTCGGGGGTCACATTTGACGAAGGGGAAGGCAAGGATAAAAATCCAAGGCACCCCTTCGACCTAACCAAGGCTAGTTGCGTGATTTAACCCTTATTTTCCTATATTTCCTACCCAAAGTATGTATTGCAAATTGGATATGACTAATGGATGAGAAATGCAATCTTAAGTCTAGAAATGTCTCTGATGAGGCTTTTGATCCCATTCACATGAATTGTGAAGGTCAATAAGAAAAGACCTCATAGAAAATCATGAACGATGCAAATGAGGACTCAAATGAGAGTGTAAGTGTGCAAAGTGTAGGAAAAAGGTGCATGTGTGCAATTTGAAATTATTTGTGTGCAAATGAATAAAAATATAAATGCTCGTGTGCAAGTGAATGAAAATAGAAAATATATAAGTAAAATAGGTGCAATGTGTGAAGTGACAAGTAAAGAAAGTGAATGAGTGTGTGAATATGACATGTGGATTTAAAATATATAATTAGTGAGGAAAATAGTGAGAAAATGATATGAAAATGCATGAACTTAGAGGAATGCATCAGGTCGGGTACGGGAATGACCTCTAGTTTTTGTGATTTTAATTTTCCCTTTGATTAGAAGGAAAAACTAGCGTGCTAAGGCTATTTTGAAGCCACACTCGCTCGTTTCCCTTACCCAAGGGGGTTTCTCAGGCAAATGGACCCTATAACTAGCATGAGATGCAAATATCCTAAAATGAAAGGGAAAAGGTTAGAGGGACATGCCAAATGCCATAAAAACTAAAAAAATGCATGAAATGTAGTGAACATGCAAACATGTACTAACGAGGGGAAATCCCTAAGGGTCTAGCGTTGGACTAGCCCATTCTACGAATTCCGACTAGCATTGGACTAGCGGAAACGTACATTCATCCATCACATTCATTTATAAATATAGAAAGCAAGTAGACATGCAAAATCACTTATAACACGTAGCACATAACACTTAGCATGCTCGACTAGATGCAATAGCCTGACAAAGCAAATTAACACATAGTAACTAAGCATGCAAGACAAATAAGACGATTAAAGCCCTAACTATTACATTTACTAGCTAAAACAAAGGGGAAAGGGAAAATGGACCAAATTACTTGCTATGCCCTATCTATTACAGGCCAAGAGGTGTACACATACCCCATAAATGAAAATAAAAGAAAGATTTGAAAATGAAATAAAAGTAAATAAATGAAAGGCATTAATAAACATTTAAGAAAACCAAGTAGGCATGCAATTTTCATTTAGCAAGTTGGATCACATAGGGAGATACAAAAAAGATAAAAGAAAGTATACCGTCCCCTTTTGTGGTGCTAATAAGTTGGAAAAGGTTCTAAATTGGAGCTACAACCACCAAACAAAGGATTAATGTACCAATTTAATAGTAAATCAAACAACACAAATTCTTCAAAAACAAAAATTAAAGAACCACTAATAACTATGAAATTGAACCATTAGATCCCTATTAAAATCAAGTTTGACCAATTCGCTACTGTGAGTCAAGTATCCTTCTCCACTACACTCAAAAGAAGCAGGTAATAACCACGAAAGCAAGAAACAAAGTGCAGTAAACATCCTTTCGGCAATTTACAAAATCCAGCTTTCAAACACAATCGAATCCAAACACAAGGCTTTAAACTAGGCGGCAAGCCATCACCCAAACAAATAGAAAGAAAAACTGAGCAAAATCCAGTGCAAACACAAAATCCAACAATTTACAAAATCCAGCAATTCGGCAATTTACAAAATCCAGCTTTCAAACACAATCGAATCCAAACACAAGGCTTTAAACTAGGCGGCAAGCCATCATCCAAACAAATAGAAAGAAAAACTGAGCAAAATCCAGTGCAAACACAAATAAAGTACGTTTAGCAAGTTGAAAAATCTGGAACATATAAAACTGATTTGGCAAGTTGAAATGCATTTTCCAGCAAGTGCTTGGGCATGAATC
>NC_040037.1:29022553-29061904 GCF_003713205.1 Coffea eugenioides
AAACTTGAACGGGAATTGTCTTGAATCCTGGCGAGAGTTGGGTAGGCGTCCAGCCTACCGCGGAAACCCTTTGGTTCACCTTAGGGAGAAGTAGGGGCGTTACAGTTGGTATCAGAGTATTAGGTTAGAGATCTATATGGGAGACATATTAGATAATCTACCCTTAAGACTTGAGACCGGATAACTAAGTTATACCTTAAGTGGTACTTGGGGCAAACTAGTGACTAGGTTAGGCATGCATAAGTGACATCCGAGCGAGCTAGTGATTAAGTTTCTAACCCAAAAAGTGTGATTGTTTTGCAGGGATGGAAAATGGAAATGGGACTCCGGCAGTTAATGGGAATGGCCATGCTAATGGTCTTGTAGAACCTCCTAGGCATATTTACTACCGATCTCTGAGTGGGAGAGCTCGCGTGCGATATACACCTCATGATAGATACTTTCGTTGTCCGTGTAGGTTGACATTTGCCTACCCGAATCACGTGGTGTTAACCTTGGATGATGAGCGTCGTCAGTTGGTGAATACCAATTTAGATTTACAGGCAGAGGTGGATGAGTTTAGGTAAATGGTTACCGCTCAGGGAGAGCGGATTGTGGAGCTTGAGGAGGTCCTAGAGGGCGAGGTGGCTACAGCTGCAGTTGTCCGTGAGGAGCTCCAGAGTACTAGGGCACGACTTACTAGACTGGGAGAGGAGGTCCGTGATCGGACTTCCGGGATTCTGGCTGATGCTACTACGATGGTAGATGAGGTGATGGATGTAGTCCAGAACCCTGATCAGGAGGAGGATTCTGAGGAGGATCCTGAGGAGGAGATTCCGCCTGGTTGTTCTACTGTGGACTAGGTTTTTAGTGATTGACTTTTTGACTTTTGACTGGTACAGTTAGGATTAGTAGGGGTGATACTAAGTACTGAGACCATTGTATTTTGCATGACTGTGTGGCCTACTTTTGAGGCACTTGCTTTTACTTTAGTCTTCTGTGACTAAAAGTATTCTTGTGGTACCTGCATGCTATATTTTTGTGATCTCCCTATGACTTGCTAATTGTATGGATCTTGACATGCTAATGAATGTAAATTATTGTTAATTTCAATGTTTTCGTGATCGGTTCTTGTTTTAAATATTTTCTCGTGTAATTGATTAATTTCTTGTACTAGGCACGCCTAGGATACTGGAAGGACTAAGAGGTGGTCGAGGCCGTGGGCGAGGGATTAGACAGGTCCAACCTCATGGTGATGACCAGGGATCGGCAACTGGACCGACCCAGGGATAGGAAAATATAGAGGAAAATCAAGTGGCTACTGCCATTAACAGGATGACTGACATCTTAGAATGCTTAGCTGATAGGCAAGGTCCTGGACCGCTTAATCAAATCGGGGGACAAGATAGAGATGAGGATAGAGTCTTGGAAAGGTTCCTGAATTTTAACCCACCTAAGTTCATGGGTGAACCCGACTCGGAAGTAGCGGAGAATTGGTTGGAGAGGATGACCAACATATTCGCTGCTTTAGACTATACTGAGGATAGGCGAGTGAATTTTGCTGCTTTCCAATTTGAGAGAGTGGCTCGTACTTGGTGGGACATGATAAAAGGAAAATGGGAGAGAGCTCAGACCCCTTGGACTTGGGAGAATTTCACGAGGGAGTTTAATAAAAAATTTCTTCCGCCCTTGATCCAAGAAAAGAGGGAGGATGAGTTTATCAAGTTGAAACAAGGGACCCTTAGTGTAGCAGAATATGAAGGGAAATTTACTAAACTTTCTAAGTATGCCCCTGAACTGGTGATTAATGAACGAAGGAGAATCAGACGGTTCGTACAGGGACTTAATGTGGAAATCCAGGAAGGCTTGGCTGCAGCTCAAATTTCTACTTTTACTGAGACTCTAGAGAAAGTACAAAGGGTTGAAAATGCGAGAATGCAAGTTAAGGACTTTCAGAATAGGAAGAGAAACTTTTCTAGTCGTATATCTGGACAGACTAGTAAGAGTTCACAACCTTCCAAAATTGGAAGAAGTATGGGAGGAATAAGGACTGCTGGAGCTGTTAGGGGAGATTTATCCAGAGGAGGTCGTAGTGGATCGGTTCAAACTAAGGGAGCACCTTCTAGTGGTTCGACAGTGACCCCTCAAGTCAATTGTAGGTACTGCGAAAAATCCAACCACTCCGAGAATGTTTGTTGGAGGAAATCTGGGAAGTGTTTGGCGTGTGGTAGTACGGAGCACCAACTCGCGAATTGTCCAAACAAAATGAAGATGGGAAGTAACACTCAAATGCCTGAAAAGTCAACCTCTAAGCAGACCAATGCAGGAGGAAGCCGACCTAAGGTACCAGCTAGGGTTTATGCACTGGATCACCAACAGATACCTGATGCGACTGAGGTGGTTGAAGGTACGATTCCTGTCTTTCACCGTTTAACTAGGGTTTTAATCGATCCGAGTGCAACTCACTCTTTTGTAAATCCTAATTTTATGAGAGGAATAGACTTGAAGATAAATAAGTTACTGTATAACTTGAGGGTTAAAACGCCTACTGGGGATCAAAGTCTAATCGCTAACTTGATGTATAGAGATTGTGAGATCTGGATTGGAGAAAGAAAGCTACTGGCCGACTTGATAGGTTTAGCGATTAAGGGATATGATGTGATCCTAGGAATGGATTGGTTAGCCCGTTACTATGCCCAATTGAATTGTAAGACAAAGATAGCAGAGTTGTGCATTTCAGGAGAGGCAACTTTGAAATTGGATGTAAATGGTAAGTTAATCTCATCTGCACTTATCTTAGGAATCCGAGTTAGAAAAATGATAAGTAAGGGAGTTCAGGGCTATTTGGCTTTTCTAATCAACACCCATAGTGATAAGGTGAGATTGGAGGACATGCCTGTAGTAAAAGATTATCCGGATATTTTTTTCTGAAGAGTTAGAGTCTTTACCCCCGAAAAGGGATATAACCTTTAAGATTGATGTGATTCCGAGAGTAGCATCTATCTCTAAGACGCCATATCGAATGGCTCCAGTCGAATTGAAAGAATTGAAATTACAACTACATGACTTGTTAGAGCGGGGTTTTATAAAAGAAAGTGACTCACCATGGGGAGTCCCGATTTTGTTTGTTAAGAAGAAGGATGGGAGTTTGAAACTGTGTATAGATTACCGAGACTTAAAATGATGTTACTATCAAGAATAAGTACCCGTTGTTCCACATTGATGAATTGTTTGATCAACTGCAAGGGGCGGTAGTATTCTCCAAGTTGGATTTGAGGCAGAGTTATTATCAATTGAGGATTTTGGAGAAAGATATACCCAAGACTGTTTTTAACTCGAGGTATGGATACTTTGAGTTTGCAGTAATGCCATTTGGATTGACTAATGCACTTGCTGCTTTCATGGATTTAATGCATAGGATTTTTAAACCTTATCTAGACCAATTTGTGATGGTCTTTATTGATAATATTTTGGTGTACTCTAAAAATGTGAAGGATCACGAGAAACACTTGAGCATTGTTTTGCAAACCCTGAGGGAATACCAATTGTATGCTAAGTTTAGCAAGTGTGAATTTTGGTTGAAAGAAGTGACATTCTTGGGGCACATAATTTCTAAAGACGGGATTAAGGTGGATCCGATTAAAATTAAAGCTATCGCAAAGTGGAAATGACCGGAAAACCCTACTGAGGTTCGAAGTTTCATTGGACTAGCAGGGTATTATCGGAGGTTTATCCAGGATTTTCTAAGATTGCTAGACCTATGACTGAGTCGACCCAGAAAAAGTGAAAAATTTATTTGGAGTTCCAAGTGTGAGGAGAGTTTCCAGGAATTGAAAAGACGTTTGATAAGAGCGCCTGTGTTAGCTCTACCAAATTGGAAGGATAGTTTTGTGGTATACACGGATGCTTCTAAGGAAGGATTAGGATGTGTTTTAATGCAAAATGATAAAGTAATAGCATATGCATCTAGGAAGTTGAAACCACATAAAGGAAATTACCCGACTCATGACTTGGAGTTAGCGGCTGTGGTATTTGCTTTGAATTAATGGAGACATTACCTGTATGGAGTGACATTTGAGGTTTTTACTGACCACAAAAGTTTTAAGTATTTGTTTTCTCAAAAAGAGTTGAATCTGAGGTAACGTAGATGGATGGAATTTTTGAAAGATTATGATTGCATGATAAAGTACCATCCAGGAAAAACCAACGTAGTGGCCGATGCTTTAAGTCGTCAAGTGCAAGTGGCCGGATTGATGATTAAGAAATTACATCTGTTAGAAGAAGTTAGTTATTGAAATTCTCGATTGGAGCCGAGAAAAATAATTCTTGGAAATATTGAAGTAAATTCTACTCTGTTGAAACGTATTAAGGAATCTTAGGAGAAGGACCCTGAAGTGCAAAAATGGTCGGAAAAAGTTAAAAAAGGAGAAAAGACGAATTTTAGCTTGGGAACGAATGGTATTTTGAAGTTTTAGAATCGGATAGTGGTGCCAAAAGATGAGGAGTTTAAGAAAGAGATTTTAGAAGAGGCACACCGATCGAAATTTACGGTACACCTTGGAGGAAATAAAATGTACCAAGACTTGAAGAGTCTATATTGGTGGGAGAGTATGAAGAAAGAAATTGCCCAATTTGTCCAAACCTGTTTGGTTTGTCAACAGGTTAAAGCTGAACATCGGAGACCATCAGGACTTTTGCAACCTTTGGAGATACCTGAGTGGAAGTGGGAAAATATCACTATGAATTTTGTATCAG
Organism: Coffea eugenioides; assembly: GCF_003713205.1. Classification (NCBI taxonomy): domain Eukaryota; kingdom Viridiplantae; phylum Streptophyta; class Magnoliopsida; order Gentianales; family Rubiaceae; genus Coffea; species Coffea eugenioides. Next base: position 29,027,288 of record NC_040037.1, read on the forward strand.
GATTACCAAGGATACAAAGAGGCCACGATGCCATATGGGTGATAGTGGACAGATTGACCAAATCGGCTCACTTTCTACCGATCAGTATGAAATACCCATTAGAGAAATTAGTCAAGCTGTACCTGGATGAGATTATCAGGTTACATGGAATACCTGTAAGTATCGTGTCCGATAGAGATCCAAGGTTTGTCTCGAGATTTTGGCAGAAAAAACAGGAAGTGTTGGGGACTAAATTGAAATTCAGTACTACTTACCACACCCAAACCGATGGACAGTCTGAAAGGACAATTCAAACCCTTGAGAATATGTTGAGAACTTGTGTTTTGGATTTTGGGAAAAGTTGGAGTAAGTTTTTGACGTTGGTGGAATTTGCCTATAATAATAGTTTTCACTCTTCTATTCAAATGGCTCTGTATGAAGCACTCTATGGTTGAAAGTGTAGATCTCCAATTTGTTGGGATGAAATAGGTGAACGAAAGATCTTAGACCCGACTACAGCGCCTTGGATTGAGAAAGTTAATGAAAAGGTGAAGTTGGTACGCCAAAAGACTCAGACAGCACAAAGTCGCCAAAAGAATTATGCAGATAATCGGAGAAAAGATTTAGAATTTGAGGTTGGCGATCTAGTATTTCTTAAAATTACACCTCTGAAAGCAAGTTTAATGTCTGGGAAAGGAAAGAAGTTACAACCGAGATTTGTAGGACCTTATAAGGTTATTCAACTCGTGGGGAATATAGCATATAAGTTGGAATTGCCACCGAATCTGTCTCGGATTCATAACGTGTTCCACGTGTCTATGGTTAAGAAGTACTATCCAAACCCTTCTCACGTCTTGTAGCCGGAAAGTATTGATATTGATGAGACTTTAACCTATGAAGAGAAACTGGTAAAACTTCTGGATCGGAAGGTGAAAGAACTAAGGAGTAAACAAATACCGTTGGAAAAGTTCTTTGGAGGAATCACGGGCTAGAGGAAGCGACCTGGGAAGTCGAAAAAACAATTCGAGAAAAGTATCCAGACTTGTTCGCAGATCAAGATAAATTTCAAGGACGAAATTTTCTTAAAGGGGAGAGGATGTGAAGACTCACAAAATTTATCTATTTTAAATTCCTAATTTCTAACTCATTTAATTATTTAATTGGCCAATTACGCTGAATATTATTTTCTAACATTTTTAGATCTAATTATATGGATCTATAGTTTAGTTATATTTTTAAAGTGACTTGTTTCAAATTTAATTTTTGGAAACTCGTTAAGTGAAAATAGCGAATACGCGATTGGAGTCAATAATCGATTCGAGAATATAATAAACTTGAAAAATTGGAGACTTGTACATTAGTCTTAAAATAGGTGTTTTTATACTTAAGTATTCAAGTATTAGTTAGTGATACAATCGTTATAAGAATTTCTTAAAAATTTCGCTTTATCGCGCAAAAATCGAAAGTACGCGTTTTCGCACGCGGGATTAATTGAGAGATTTAAAACCTTTATTTTGGAACTACTAAGAGTGAATAACAATAGTATGAATACAAGTGCATTAGAGGTTTAGTGCGCTAGTGAAATAAAACTGAGAGGAATCGGGCGCGAAACGCATGCGTACGTGCAATATTCACGGTTGACTTTTGTGTACAAAACACCCAACCATCAAGCTTCCTTTAGAAGCTAACTCTACCAGATTTTTGCCCTCTCTCTCTTCACTCAAATAGCCGGCCAAGGAGGAAGAAAAACAGCTCCAAATTCTCCTTCATTTCACCATTAAATCTTCACCAAATTACACCAAACTTTAACCACACTTAGCTAATCACTTGGTGAACCACTCAAGCTACAAAAAGGGGCTGCTTTCCATGGTTTTCTTGAGTATCTTAGGACCGAAAATTTCTGCTTGGTTCATCTAAGGAAGTAAGTGATGATCCACTACTCAAATTTTGTCTTATAGAAGTAATACAGCATTTATAAACTCATGCATGCATGTGGGTAGCTTTATTTATGTTGGAAAATTGATGTGTGGGCTCTATGAACTCCCACTATGATTGGATGGACTGATTTGTTATGTTTTGATGATATTAATGTTGATTTAGTGCTTAAATTAGTGGAAATGAGTGATATTATGGATGAAAGTTCAAAAGGGAGTGAAGGTGAAAATTTTTCATTTCTGCCCCTGTGTTGTCCGTGACCTTTAGAGTGATTTTTCGTGATTCTAATGACTTGGTTATGATGTATATATGTTGTATGGGTTGCGTAGAAAGTTTCATAAAAAAATAACGTGATTTGGTTGGCCAAATGATGAGTTTTCGGAAACCAGCAAAACTAGAAATTTTTCCCGCAACTGCTCCGGCAGTGTTATTGTTTTGGCTATAACTTTTTGCTTTGAAGTCAAAATTGATTGCCATTTGCAGCACTGGAAACTAAATATTTCCAACTTTCCAACGGTATAAAATGCACATTCTGATGCTACCTGAATAGGCCATATCAATCGTTTGAATATGACTGTCCTGTTTCTCGTTTACACTGGGAACTCTGTTTTGAGCAGCGAGTTGATGCTCAAAAATGAGCTAGCTGTGGACTGATTTTGGAAACAATTTCTTCTATGAAATTGTAGCTTTATGAATCTAGTTTTCAACGCGACCAACCATGATCAATTCCGAGTTGAATTGAGTAATTTATGACCAAATTTCGAAACCGTCTCTGTAGGCGAAAACCCTCATTTTGGACAGATTTGTAACCAATCTTAATTTGGGACTTGCTATTTGAAAGTCTTGGTGTAAATCACCTACCAAACACATATTGGATGTTTATTAGACCTTGTCTACACCAATGAACCATGTTTGAGGAAATTTCCTTGGCCAAATGCTTGAAAACGAAAAAACGGAAGTCCAAGGCAGATTTGCCTTGGAACTTCTTGGAACTTTAGTGGTTTTGTTAACCGACTTCCCATGCGTATTTTTCTATGAAATTTTACAGAGCAATATCCCTTATATGGTAGTATAATACTGCTAATTTTGGTACCATTCTGAGTCCATTTCGATACTCGTACAAAATTCCAAAGTTGGTACTTTAAACCTGGAAATTGCCTAATTGTCTCAAATTTTTAGGAACTTTGAGCTACTATATCTTGGTGCTCAAAACTCCGATTCTTGTTCCGCTTATTTTTTTTAAAACTTTGATTGTAACTCTAATTGAGTTTCAAATTTGAGAGACTATTTCACGTTGAGTGAATTTTGCCGAATTTCCAAACTTTGCCGAAAAACAACCCAAATCTGTCTTAATATTCTAGAACATCAACTTTGAGCCAATTTTTGAATACCTTCCGTTAGAAATCATGGAAAAGTGTAATCTAGGAACTTTTAGTACTTTGGAAGTAATTTCCAACGGTACCAAGTTTTTCAATTTTGGACCTATAAAGAGTGAGTTATGATTTTTCAAAAAATTTCTCAAATTCGATAAATCTTGACCGTTTTGAAAAGAATTCGCACGGGAACATTTTCAAAGAATCCGGCCGCGTATCTGGCCAGTTCTTGGTAGGATAGTTGGCCGGATTGGTGGTGAAAATTGAAAAAAAAAATTGGTTTGCTCTCTGCCTTATATCCGGCTGACAATCCGGCCAGATATCCAGCCCATTTCCGGCCGGATAGTGATGTGGCCAGTTTCATTTCGTTTTCGATCGATCGTTTGAAAATTTAATTGCATGATTTCATATCTATCGTTTCTGTCCAATGATTTTAAAGTTAAAAATCAGAATTTTACTTGAGTTTTGAACCCCACTTTTAAACCTCGATTTACAAGGAAAATCTAGGCTCATCTTCACGCTATCTTCTAGGTTGTACAAGCGTACGATCTTCTATGATAATTGGGGGTTTATAAGTAATAATTTATTATTAATTATTCAGGCACACAATAGGACCTTCAAGAGGATCCTACAGTGGACGCTTAAACCCTCAAGAGGGCATTTTTTCTTGTTTACTTGGTGAGTGTCAAGTGTATGACTAGTTGAAATCCTGTGAACGTGATATATGCTTACCTGTTATCCATGACTTGAGATTTTGAAAATGGAGTAGAATGTATACTTTATCGCACTCGTTCTCATTTGAAACGAATAACTCATATTTGAAATGCTGGAATGTATCAAATGGTTGAAAAAGTGTTAAATGCTTGGATATATCAAATTCTTGAATATCATGAAATAGTATGCTATGACTGCATACGTCGCTGGAGTGAATCTCCTCGACACCCAAATATACATAGGGGACGCCCAAAATCATAAGCCGACCTTGGGACTCGAGCCGGCATGGACTTGGTCGGGGATCTCGATGAGTCATGAGAATTACCTGATAAGCTTGATCTATTTGAGAGATCTCGCTTGGCATACTCGTAGAGTATAACCTTTTAAATGTCATGCGGGCCCGATGTGGTGTACGGTGGACGGACATGAGAAGTAAGTGGAGATCTACGAATTGAAAATACCGATCCGGTTGACGGAGAGTCATCGCGGGAAGGTATACGAATAACATTGACAAAGCATGTGGAACTTACCTCCTGAGAGCTACCATATCCTTGAATTGTTTCTGGTTACATTTCATTGAAATTGTTAACTACTCGCACTTTATCATTTGACCTGTTATTTGGACTCGCTATTTGGACTATGTGCTGCATGTGTGTTCTTGGCCTCACGAGTGTTCTGCTCACCCCGTAGATTTGTTTTCCTTAACAGGGATGGAGGATGTGGAACTTGATGGAACCCCCTTTTTATGTACTTTTGTATTAGGTTCCAAATGTATTTGACTAGACTTCTTGACTATTTTGTACTTTGGAGATTAAGGTATCTTTTGGGGACAAATGTAAGAATTGGATGATTGTTATATTGTGGAACTCGTGGTGTAAATTTTGATGTTACTTATGGAAGCGACTTATCTTTCTTACTTTGCCTTGTTGCGACAGATAGTATTGTATTAAGGTTGAACGGGAATTGTCTTGAGTCCTAGCGAGAATTGGGCAGGCGTCCCGCGGATACCCTTTGGTTCGCCTTAGGGAGAAGTGGGGGCGTCACAAATTCAAATATTGAAACTAATGTTCCATAAACATCCAATAAGTAATTTAGAAGTTATTGACATCAAGGTTTTCGAAATATAACTTCCCAAATCAGATTTGACCATTTGGCCAAGAGAAAAGGAAAATTTTCCAGATTCGAAGAGCAACTTTGGGACATCGTTTGTATATCAAAATGGTCTTAGATCGATACCAAAATTGGTACAATTCAACTTCCATATGAGGACTACTCCTCTTTCAAATTTTATTTGAAAATTCACACGGGAAGGTAGTGAACTAAACTACCAAAATTCAAGAAAATCCCAAGACCAATCTATCTTTTGCTTCCTTCTTCATTTTCAAACATTTTGCCTAGTGAAAATGATTCAAATCTGGCCCATTTATGAAACAAAGGTCTAAGAAATGTCACGATACATTTGGTAGGTGATTGATGCCAAGAATTTCAAGATCACAAGTCCCAATTCAAAAAGAGTCATTCAACTTGCCAAAAAGAGGGTTTTTCATCACTGAGTCAGTTTCGAAGTTCAGCAACAACTCACTCAATTCAACTTGGAATTAAGTGTGGTTGGTGGCATTAAAAACTAGATTCATAAAGCTACAATTTCTTAAAAGAAATGATTTTCAAAATCTGTCCACAGCTAGCTCATATTTGAGTATCAATTTGCTGCTCAAAATAGAGCTCCCAGTGTAGACTCTAAACAGGATAGTCATGTTCAAATGATTGGTATGGACTATTCACGTGGAATCAGAATATGCATTTTATACCGTTGGAAAGCTGAGAATGTTTAGTTTCCATTGCCACAAACATCACGCAATTTTGACATCGGAGTAAAATGTTATAGCCGTTTGAAAAACACTGCCAAAGCAATTACGGGAAAATTTCCAGTTTTGCTAGACTTCCGAAATCACCACATTTGGCCAACCAAATCAAGAAATGTTTTGATGAAACTTTGTACACAACCTATATTACACATATACATCAGAAACAAGTCATTAGAACCACACAAAATTGCTCTAAGGGCCACAGCATGTACAGGGGCAGAAATGGAAAGATTCCCCCTTCACTTCCTTTGAACTTTCCTTCAACAATACAGCCTATTTCCACTAGATTAAACACTAATCCATTATTAATAACTCAAAACACAACAAATCAGTCCATCAAGCCATAGTGGGAGTTCATAGAGCTCACACACCAATTTTTCAACATAAATAAAGCTACCCATGAGAATCCAAGAGCTCGTGGGTGTAATATAACTTCCATAAACTAAGATTTTGGCAGTTGATCGTTGTTTACCTCTCTTGATGAACAAAGCAGAAATTTTTGGCCTCTTTAAACTCAACAAAACCATGGAAAGCAAGCTCTCTTCCTAGCTTGAGATGGTCTCCAAGTGATTTACAAGTTGTAGCTAAAATTTGGGGTGATTTGGGTGAGGATTCTGTGAAGAAATAGTGAAGAATTTTGGAGAGCTTTGAGTTGTTTTCCTTCCCTTGGTGGCCAGCTGGAATGAGAGCAAGAGAGAGAGTGTTTTGATCAAAATGAAGCTTCCAAGAGAAGCTTTAATGTGTGGCTCTAAGTTGGTTCAAAAATCAACTCTCTCTCCCGCGCGTACGCGTGTGTTTCGTGCTCGATTCCTCTCGAGTTTGTTTCATTAGTACACTAAATCTCTAATGCACTTCCAATCATATTATTATTGTTTACTCTTAATAGTCCAAAAGTAAAAGTCGTATTTTCGATTTGTGCGCGATAAAGTGGAATTTCTAAGAAATTCTTATAACGATAGTATAACTATCTAATACTTGTGCACTTAAACATGGAATACCTATTTCAAGACTAATGTACAAGTCTCCAATTTTCCAAACTTATTGTCCCCTCGAATCGATTATTGTCTCCAACGCACATTCACTATTCTCACTAAATGAGCTTCCAAAAATTAATTTTCATAACAAGTCATTTTAAAAATACATGTAAGGCATAGTTCCATTTAATTGGGTCTAAAAAGGTTGGAATAAAATAGTTAGAGAAAACGGGTGAGTAAATAATTAATTAAGTCAGTAAAATAAAATAAAATAAGAAAAATTCGGGTCCTCACATTTCTTCCCTTTACCCCCTGTTTGTGGGATGATAACATCTCTGACTTCATTAAAACTACTTCTATCTTTCTGCCTACTGATTTTGACATCTAGTGAATTGATAAAATCTACACTTGGACACACATTAGAGCTAGATTAAAAGCATTTTCGTCCTCTTCCACTCTTGCAATTCATTTCCTCAACACAAGAATCTAATTATCTATTAGCCATGGGCCACCCTATTGAATTCTTTCCCTTCCTGCTCATCAGGTATAACAAACTGAAAGAGGTTTTGGCTCCAATTTATCACCTTGAGCTCTTTTAGATAACCCCATGCTATAGTTACAAAACTCTTCACTCCACTGTATTTAGCATTTTTCTCTCCCCAGATTTTTTCTATAAGGCTAGATCTACATTCTAGAACTCCTGCATCCATATCCTTAAGATCTAATTGGGCATCCCCTCTTTCTTTGTCAGATAGTGCAAACTTCTGCATCACCTCTATTAGCTCCTTAGCCAAACTTCCTTAAATGATATACTTAAGGTATTCACAGGTTTTTATAACTTAAATGAATCACAATCTTACTAAACCTTAGAATATAATAAAATAAAATTTTAATTTTTCCAGGTAAATACTTGGTCACAGAAAGCAATTGCTACATGTATATGCAATGTCCTAAAAATCTACTAGAAAAAAGGGACACTTAAGGCTTTGCAAGGAATTTAGGTTTTTAGGCTATGAATTCACCTGTCTCTAGCTGCTGGTTACTTTATCTTGCTGGATCTATGGTTGTTCTGGTCTATCTGTTACTACCATGATCTGTCATTCTCCGTACACCATTCCATCTATCCCATTTGAGCCTCTTTGCAGATTTCTTTTGTGCAATTTGTTTTTTTTTTAATTTAAAGTTTACTCATTTCATTGATGAAGTCTCAACAGCATTAAATAGGGCTATTCATTCCTATATCATGGATTCTAGTATATGAATCTTTATGGACTAATTGCCTGCTGAATTGGAGGTCGAGTGAAGGTTTTAAATTTTGAAAATGTTTGAACCCCCATCAAAGGGGAAATGGCTCTCTTCCCAAAAGAAAGAGAGAAAAGGCCTCTATAGGAGAGAGGAGGACATTACTATCCTTTGGATCCTCTTCACACAACAACTTTAATAGTAGACGGTAAGAAAATTTTTTGTTTAAGTATAATTCATCCAAGTCCACGTACTTAAGATTGTTGAGGGTAACTCTCTTTGTAGCAATATTAACTAAAAATTGAGAATAAAGTGGCAAATAATGTTGGTGGTGACTTTTCTTTTTATTGAGGCATGTTTCTTATAAGTGGGGAACCACTATTGATTCTCTTTAAAAACGGAAGAAAAATATGCATTTTTCTTGTAACTGTGATAAATTTTGCATTAATTGATTCCTATTATTTTAATTGCTAGTCTTGTTTGCTTTATTAAATTTTTGTGATAATTCATAGTCTAAATAATAAAAAAAAGTCAATAAATGTCTGTATTTGATCAATTTTCTTAGTAGAATCGACATTCGAATCCTTTCCATATTTGTGTATGACCTATGTGCTTGTAGAAATAGAAGTAGAGGTTAATAAATTTCATACCAAATTCTTGGTGTCATTATCGAGGAACATTCTAATCAATATCAAATATTAAGAGCGTACTTTATTTGTTTAGGCAATTTTATTTTTATTTAAAGTGTTTAGTTTTGTGTGTTAATCGTGTCATTTGTTTTTCAATTTTGTTCTATCTGCATTAGTATGCGTTACTTTCTATTCTTTTGGACTAATTGAAATTTTAAAATCTATCCAAAGGAACTTTTTGGGTTTCGAGAAGGATATAACTAAAATAAGAAGGAAGTTGGGCAATCATTCCATATCATTTTCAATGCACAATTAATAATGGAGATAATCAAACAAGGCCGCAGGTTTTTCTGAATTAGATGACATGCATATGTCAAATGCTAAATTTGACAAGTTGATGTGTGTGATTGAACAAAATAAGAATATTAGTATTTTTTATTCAATTTATGTAATTTGTGTTGTGTGAGATGAAATATGGAATTTGTGCTTTGTAGGATGGATATCATCTTACTCATGAATGTATGCATGTAGAATATGTGGATAGTTTTAATGTATCTCAACCATATAAATTCTATTTTGATTAATATAATTCTAGTTGGTCAAAATATTCTAATTTTAAGTGGGGGAATCAATCTAATCACTTGAATTTAACCCTTGCCTAGTTTCCTAACCAGAATTTGTCCAAAATGACCCTATGTTATCTTGTGAGTTAGCTATTGAAAGGCTAAATAATGCGATTTTTGACCCTTTTGAACAACATGATGCTAGATTTGATAGGGTTAGAGATTAGGATTGATACGAAATATGGGCCGCTTATGGGCCATGTTTTGGGCTGCAAGAGATTGAATCTTTTAGTAATAGTTAGTAGTTTATTTTCTAGATTTCTATTTTATTTGCTAGGAATAAATTCGGTCCAAGACCTCATGTTGAGTTGGATCCGATTTATAGAGTCTAGGCTCACTATAACTTAAGTTGGTTAATTAGCTTTTATTGGGTTATGTTGGGCCAGCTTAAAGCTTTCATTGGATCGATTATAAGCTGACCATTAGATAGTGGATTTGAGTAGTGGAATCGGGCCAAAGGCCTAGCCTAGCCGAGTTAGGGTTTTCAAGTCACTTTAGGTTTTCAAGTTGTAAGGCTATATATAGCCTAGGTTTTCATTCATTAAAGAACAATTCAGATTTTATAAAATATATGTGAGTTATTTCACTCTCTCTTGCCTCAAGAGAATTTCCTTTGAATACTTGAGAATCAATCTCAAGCTGTTCATTGAACTTATCAATCAAGTAGTCTCCTTGATTGTGGCGTTCTTCTATCTTTACTTTTGGTTCACTAAATTTGCTAGTCTTGGGTTAAGGAATCTCCTTAGTTCGTGGCTCGTGATTCTAGAAGGGTCAAAGTTCCGCAAATCATCCCAACTTGGTGTTCGTCTAGATCCGTCTCACATCAGTTGGTATCAGAGCTAGTCGACGACATCAAGTATATCCCGTTGAGTTTGTTCGTAAGCTTTCTAGTCAATTTTATTTTGCAATTCTGGTCGTGTCTTCCTTTGTGTCAAGTCCGATTGTTATTACAAAAAAAAAAAATTCTGTCCGCCTTTGTTGTCTTGTTGAGTCACTCTTTGATTTCTTTTGCTTCGTGTCCACTTCGTGCATTACTTGTTGTGTGATTCTGTCTTGAAGCCTGCCTTCAAGTGTAGCCGTGTTTTGTTCGTTGCATATTCTGTTTCAATATCAAAAAAAATAAAAAAAATTCTGCGACGGCTAGGGTTTTCACTTGCAACTAGGGTTTCCTTGGGCGTGAGTTTCTTGCCAATCTGTCCAAACTTTAGTTTATTCCACCAAGTTGTTTTCATTAGTTTCCTAAACTGATTTTTGTGGTTAAACTTGTTTGGGGTTGGAATCTTGAAGAGGGACTACAATAATCTAGGGTTTCTTGAGTTTCTTGAAACTAATCTTGAAGTCTTGAAACTTTGATACATGTTTTGATCATTATTGGAGGATTGAAAGAGAACATTGGTTTGACATTAACATTCTGGAATTTTACCCAAAAACAGCCGAGTAATTGTGTGTTTTAGAGTCAAAAAAAAAAAGATGAAGAAAAGAGAAAAGGCATTCGGGTAGCAAGCAACAAAGAAAGAAGCCGAAATTTTATTGACCAAGCTGTCTTGTTACTCCTTGTTCCAAACCAAACCAGAAACTACACCAGGAAAAAAAAAGAAAAAAAAGAAAAGAAACTCAAAAATTCTGTCCAACCTCTTCTTGAAAGTCTCGAACACCTTGCGTCTTGATCACTTGAACAACCCTTGCTTGAGGTTCTTGATTATCTTGGGCCTTAAAAACTTGCACTTGCCTTCGTATACAAAGTTTCTTGTACGTTCTTGCATCCATACGGGGCTTCCTTGGTTTAGGAGTAAATCTCTTGGGAATTTCTTGAGCAAGCCGCTTGGGGGACTCTTGCGTGACAATACTCTCGTTGTCTTGAGAAGCCATTTCCTTGAAACAAGAAACAAAACTGTCGTGGCCTTGTCTAAGGAAGAGAGAACAGAATTGTGCGTTGCGTCTTGAAGGAGAAAGGCCGAATTGTTGGCAAGCTAAGGACGACTGGAGAGAGGAAATTTTAGTGAGGGATAGTCGACTTTTTGAAGGCTTCAAGAAGACAAGAAATCTGGAATTTTTTTCGTGGAAGCTATTCTGATTTGATAAGGTAACAAATCTGGAAATTTTCAGCGGTTAGGAAGCTACCAAATTCTGTTTTGCAGCCGACTTTGGAAGGTTTAAAAGGAGCAGAAATCTGGAAATTTTTTTAGCTACCAAATTCTGTTTTGCAGCCGACTTTGGGAGGTTTCAAAAGAGAAGGAAATCTGGAATTTTTTTTTGGGAACAATTCTGATTTGTTATAGCCGACTTTAGGAAGGTTTTTGGAGAGGGAATCTGGAAAAATTTTGGAAGGTTTTTGGAGAGGGAATCTGGAAAAATTTTGGTAATAATTCTGTTTGGTTAGCCGACTTTAAGGAAATTTCCAAATAAGTCCAACACCTAACTTGTTTCCAAAAATCAATTGGGCAATTAAGTAAAGCACTTGGGAACTCCATCATCGTACTTGGACTTTCTTTTTTTTTCTTTGTACATCAATTCTTCCCTCTTCCATTCCTTATTCATTACTTGAGCTTTCCATTTCTACTTTTTGTTTTCTTGTTCCTTTGGTACAATTGGATACTATTGATTAAGGTTTGATTGAATTTCTTTGAGAAAATTTCTGATTTCTTCAAAGGAAACAATCAAGTAGGCTTGAGGAGTGAATTGGTGAGATCATTAGAGTGTTTTAAACACTTGAGCAAAACACGAGAGTGAGCGAAACACGTAAGGGAGCGAGTGAGGACTGTTCTACTAATTTTTGTTGAGTTTTACAGGTAATAAAAGTATGAGACAAACGAATGCTCAACTGGAGCTCCACCATCTTGTGCCTAAATGAGTAAATACTGTGGCATTGCGTGAGATAACTGAGCAATTGGAAATCATCAAAGCTCAAAAAAATGATTGGTTTTATACACGTTGCCATATCAAGGATAAAGTTTGCAGCTTAGCCATTGATAAGGGTTGTGAAGTTAATCTCGCAAGTACTGTCTTGGTTGAGAAATTGAATCTTCCAACCATTGATCATCTTCGCCCTTACAAGTTGCAAAGTGATAGTGGTGATATGTGGATTACTAAGCACACACTTGTTCCTTTTCGTATTGGTCAATACGTGGATGAGGTGTTGTGTGATGTGGTTCCCATTCAAATGACGCATGTGCTGTTGGGACAATGGTGGATGTTTAATCGAGAAGTCAAATATGATGGATATACTAATAAGTATTCCTTCACATTTAATGGCCGTCGTACCAGGCTTGTGTCGCTTAACTCTAAGCAACTTTGTATTGATCTAGCATACATGAAGAGTGAGCATGAGCGTTATAGTATGAAGAAAGAGCTGGAGGAGAGAATTGTGACTGAAGAGGTAAAATTCGAGGGAGTTGAAAAGGAGAAAGAGATTGAGAATAATGAGGGGAAAAAGTCAGCTACTGAGCATGAAAAAGAGATTAAAAATTCTAAGAGTAAGCTGATTGTGAGAAAGGATGTGAGATCATATGTTTTTTCTAACGATCTTGACTCTACTTTGTTTAGTGTTTCTACTTTTATGCAGGTTAAGCAAGGAAAAATTGAGTTGATCTTGGCATGTTCTATGCCTAAATCCATTGGTGAATATCAAACTTTTCATGGAGTTTGCACCTTAAGTGTTGTCTCTCGTTGTCATCCACTGATGTTCAACGTCAACCATGAGCCTGATTTGCTTGTTGGGAGGAATAATGAAGTTTCAAAGGGAGTTTCTACACTTGAAACTTGTTATAAATTTCCTTCTTATTTTGTTGGTGACAATCCTTTCCTCATTGGTCCAAATTCTGATTCCTTTCAACCTGGTTTTATTCTTCAATTTGAGGGTTCAAAAGCTACCTATCTCGATCTTGTTCCATTTGTGCAAGATAGGCCATACCCACAACAACTTGCAATGAATTTTGTAACTTTGCACAATCATGTCCGAGACTTTCCTAGCCTGATTGAGCATCACTATGAAGATCCTTATCTTGTGAATGTGAATGGTAAGCTGTCAAGTGATTTTATACCTACAAATCCTAATCGTGTGATTTATTGTGTAGGTCCAAATTCGACCATTCATGACACAATGCTGATTAGAGAGCTTTGGAGTGGTTGGAGCAAAGCCTTGAGTTTCCCATGGCGGATTGTGAGCATTTTCAAGCTAACCAAGAGACATGTGCAGCGAATTACAATAATCACGACGTATGCAAGTATCATCCATTCTAAGAGAGCCAATATGTGGAGATTTGAAGTTTCATACTGCCAACTCTTGTAGTACCATTCATTTCCAAACACGATTTGAGGACAAATCTTTTTTTTAAGAGGAGGGGAATGATACGAAATATGGGCCGCTTATGGGCCATGTTTTGGGCTGCAAGAGATTGAATCTTTTAGTAATAGTTAGTAGTTTATTTTCTAGATTTCTATTTTATTTGCTAGGAATAAATTCGGTCCAAGACCTCATGTTGAGTTGGATCCGATTTATAGAGTCTAGGCTCACTATAACTTAAGTTGTTAATTAGCTTTTATTGGGTTATGTTGGGCCAGCTTAAAGCTTTCATTGGATCGATTATAAGCTGACCATTAGATAGTGGATTTGAGTAGTGGAATCGGGCCAAAGGCCTAGCCTAGCCGAGTTAGGGTTTTCAAGTCACTTTAGGTTTTCAAGTTGTAAGGCTATATATAGCCTAGGTTTTCATTCATTAAAGAACAATTCAGATTTTATAAAATATATGTGAGTTATTTCACTCTCGCTTGCCTCAAGAGAATTTCCTTTGAATACTTGAGAATCAATCTCAAGCTGTTCATCGAACTTATCAATCAAGTAGTCTCCTTGATTGTGGCGTTCTTCTATCTTTACTTTTGGTTCACTAAATTTGCTAGTCTTGGGTTAAAGAATCTCCTTAGTTCGTGGCTCGTGATTCTAGAAGGGTCAAAGTTCCGCAAATCATCCCAACTTGGTGTTCGTCTAGATCCGTCGCACATCAAGGATAGATTAATTGGCCTTGCATCTCAGCCAATTAGAATACTAATTGGTTAATATGTATGAAGTTACTTTATCTAGAAAATCGACCATACATAAAATGGAAGGGTTGTCATATATGGAAGTAACTTGTACTTTGTAGAAGATTATGAAACTATTTCCACTCTTTTCGATAATTTCTTGGGAACTAACCTTGAAATCCAAGAGGTAACCATGAATAATACATTTGTAAACATTTTTTAGGCATGGTCAGTACATACTGGCTCTAAAGATATTGTTGATAACGACATTAACGGGTCTATCTTTGGCAAATCAATCACTTCCAACTCTCATATCATGTGATTATATGGATCTTGCACCTAAACCATCTCCCAAGGTATTTGATTTTTTGGATGTTCTTTCTTGCAATATGTTGGCTAAATCATATAGAAGGAGATTTGAACCATTATTTGTTGATCCACCTCAAGTTAAAATAGTGGACTATTCTTTGACAAAACTCCTTCAATGAATGAGTATAGTCAAGTTAATGACTATAAAGAAGCACTTATTGAGAGGCAACCCAATGTTTTTTTAAAGTTTTCTTTTTTTTTTGTTTTAGTGTTTTTACTTCACTTTCAAGTTTGTTTAAGTACTTGTTTTGTGACTTTTTTTTGTAGGTGAATGACAAGAAAATACCATTCTAGGATCTGATATATTGAATTCTTAAGGGAATATGCTAGAATGAGGGAATAGAGCCATTTTCTTGTATTTCATATAACCGGTTCAGAAGGGCTTAAAATGGTCAAAACTAGCTGAATAGGGGCCTTATGAACTAATTGCAGGTCTAGAGAATATTTGACTTTGTGCAACTAGCTAAACTACTCAGATAGGCCTCAATTGGTTCTAGAAACTGGCTGGACTCCGAGACAGGGCTTTAAGTCCAATTTTCTCCTTTTTTTTATTCATTTTTCTTCATTCTTTCTTTTCAAACTTTTAGTAACCCTCTCATCTACTCTATTTACATTCTAATCTTGAAAATTCATCATTAAATCAGTAAGATAAGCATGATTCTAGGGTTTTACTTTCTAGAACTCCATGTTACATTAGAACAATATTCCACAAGCTTTCTTGGGTGTAATTTGAGGTAAGTGAGGGTTCCTTGTTATTTGAAACTAAGTTTTTTGACTTAGCTTGATTGAGCATTTCATTTTTACTTAATTTAATGTAACGGTTTGCTTATATTTCAAATTTTTATTGAACCCTAATTTTTATGCTCTAGAATTTTCTTGTATTGTCTTCGAATTTGGCTTTACAAGATATATTTGTCCAGTAATGGTTGGTGAATTTCTGTATTTTTCACATTAGGGATAGAATAAAAGGTTTATGATTTATAACTTCCCTTTTCTTGTCGTTCTTCCTGCTTTATGGCTTAATAGTTTATTTGGTGATCTTACATTTTCTAGTTTATCTTATGCTAATGGGGGAATTAAGTTTTGTTCTCATTGTTACTATCTTTTAGAGCAAGCTAGTTGCAGCCAAAGCACTAACTTCAAACCAAACTATGCTGTGATTGTGTCCTATCTCAAGCACAAGAGCATTAATTTCTTTCTTCTTATCTCTTTTATATTGCGGACAATATTTATTTTAAGTGTGGAGGAGAAGACTTAATTTTGCTTTGATGTTGATGCTCTCTTTGTTGTGGTCTTTCTATTTAGGAGTTTACTATAAAGTTTTGATGTACATGTGTTGTGCTACTAAAAACTTGGTATGGTTGTTATACTTCATTTTTAAGGTATTCTTTTTCTTTTTGCAGGGGAAAGTTGTACCTTATAAGGTAATGGTAATATGCTCAAAATTTTTGCTAAATTTAGTGAAATTCATAATTTTGATGAGATTAATATAGGTGAAATGTGTGATACTTATATGGTAATGTCTTATTAGTTCATGTTTTGAAAAGGGTAAATAGGATGAGATTACTTTATTGAAAAAGAAAAGAAGAAATAGTAAAAATTAAAAAAATGAAAACAACAAGAAAAAATGAATAAGAGCTTTCAAATACTATTATTATTTTATACTAAAGAAATTGGGAATTTTGATTTGAAAATATCAACTTTTGTGCAAAAGCTATTTAAATTAGAAGAAGTAGAGCAATCAAAATTGAAGTTTATTGAACAACTAGGGAGATTTATTTTAAAATATTTGTCTTCGTACAAAAAAAAAAGAGTCTTAAAGGTGAAAAAAATAATGAAAACGCAAGTGGTATGGAATTTCAACTCTTACATTCTCATTTTGATGAATATGGCTTTGAAAGAGTTAATTTTTATATAATTGTTCAGATTTGTCGGTTATATTGACTATATTACCAAGTATGATTGAATTGAGAAACATGTGTGGACTTAGAATTTCATAAGTTTAATTAGTCCTCTTTTATGTAGTACCATGATTACTTTTTTGGACTTAGTGAGGAAGTAAGGTTTGAGATGATTAATAGATCTTTTAGTGATGTTACTAGTGATAATTAGTTGATTAAATTAAGTTTTGACGAAAATCTTTTGAGTCAAATAAGCAACCATGACAAAGAGAAGGTAGTGAAAAGAACATTGGATAGGGGGCTAGGCACTAACTCTTGGTTCAAAATGTTTGAAAAAACTAAGTGCAAGAATATCCAAAATAAAGTACATGATCATTCAATGCTATTGATGGACAGTATACTAGATAAGATTAAGAAGAAAAGTAGGTTCTACTTTGATAAAGGATGGTTAAAACATAAAAATGTAGGAAATGTATAAAGGAAGCCTGGTACACTGAAATTGAAGGCTCTAAACTCTATAAATTACAAGAAAAATAGGTGTTGCAGAGTTGCATTACTTAACTTAAACAAACATCTCAATATGAATGATAAGAGAAGGATTATAAAGATGAAAAAATTCAATCAAAGATTTAGAGCAATGTACATTGAATCCATGTTGAACCAGTTGAATATTTTTAAAAAGCAACTTAATGAGACTTATAAAGATGAAAAGATACTTTGGAGTCAAAAGGCAAAGGAACAACTTGCTAAATTTGCCGTATGGCAAGGTGGGCTTTTTTGTTCAGGGCAGAGGCATGAAAGAACCTAGTGTTGGAGTCACCCTCCTTCAACCATCTCACTCAAGATTTTTGTTTCCAAAACATCTCTTCGTCAGCTAGCTTTTTTAATAGCCGCGCTTGTGCTTGACTCCACTGTACTCTAGCTTCATCACTGCTTTCCTTCTCAAGCTTGACCTCGCAAATTCTGAATTCCTCTTCAGCTACCGCTATGTTACCAAAGATGTTTCCAAAAGTGGTTTGATTCCAGTCTCGGAGTGCCAATTTTAGTCTTTTGAGCTTAGAGAAGAAAGCGTAATGCCATATCTGTGAACTTCCTACTCCCAGCTCGAGCGAACCACCTCTTGAAAGGATGGATGGTTGACCCACATGTGCTGGAATTTAAACATCTTCGAAGCTGGACCAACATTTTGCTGCACATGGAGCAGCAAGGGTGAGTGGCTAGAGATGACTCGGTTTAGATGCTCTAAGGAAGAGTTTGGGAAAGGCCGCTGCCATTCCTAGTTGACCAGTATTCTATCTAGTTTTTTCCAAATTTGTCTACCCTGGCAAACTCCGATCCAGGTGAAACGACTGCCAAAAGCTGGGATCTGATTTAACCCATAGGTCGAGAGGGTATCCGTAAAATCCGCCATAGTGCCTATATCTTGTTGGACTGGACCCAGACACTCATCCATCGAGGCGATGATATTAAAATCACCCCTACAAGCCATGGTCATGGTTCGCCGTCGCGGATCTCGGTCGCGTCGCGGTCTCGATTGTTCCACATCCGTCGCAGCATATCGGATGAATATCGGGTGATACAAACATTATAGTATATAAAAATTTTCAAAAAATCTGAAAAAAATACTAAAAATAGTAAATACCATAAAAAGCACAATTATCAACTTAAATTTACTAAATACCTACATTATCTAAATATATTAAATTTTTTCTAATCAAGTTTAATTATGCAAGGTAATTTGCATTATTTCGATAATAATAAAATTTTTTTATTATCTAAATATATTAAATTTTTTCTAATCAAGTTTAATTATGCAAGGTAATTTATACTTTGACAATTTGCCCAATTCAATTTTTTGTTTAATTAACTGCAAGAAACTCTTTTTTTTTTTTACTTTTTCTAATTAATTTACCTAAATCATTTTAACCAACATAATTGAGATACATGAAAATAAATAAATTATATTTATGATCATTAAAATGTATCCAAATAATCACTACATATTTTTTAACTAAAATTTAGATAAGAGACTACTAACACAAATTAATCATATACTTAATAATATGTAAAAAATGTCAAAATGCATTACTTAAATTTACAAATATCTAAATATCATATCTGAATGCTAAATTAAAAAAATTAAAATTGATAAGTTATTTTGAAAGAAGATGCGGACCTTTTGACTGATGCTTGGGTTTAAGATTAGGAGCCTAATCTCTTAATTACTTCGGCCAAAGCTGGACTTTACTTGCTTCTAATTTTTCCTTCAATTTTTTTCCCTATGGCTGGCTTCGGTACAAAAGCCCTTCTTCTGTTTAGTGCAGCCGCACCTCACTGGAGTCTTCCCTTCAATTTGAGCCGTATCTTCCTCTGACTCTTCCCTTCATTTTTTTCCCAATTTCTGTTTCTCACTTTTTCACCTCCTTCACGGCCAGATAATGTGGAAATTGAAGAGCCGGCCGTCACCTTTACTCTTTCTTTGCTTTCTCTTTCCCGCTATTGTTGTCTTCCTCTAACAGCCTCCTGTCACCTCTGTTTTGAGCCGCAGCCGGACGATGAAGAAATTGAAGAACCAATCGACTTGTTTCTCCAGCCGGCCGTCACCTTTATTCTGGAGTGAAGCTCAAAAACTAGTGATGGATTACAGAGGAATTGCTGGTATGGTTCTCTTTATCCCCACTTCTCCCTAAAACTTGCCTTTGTGGCTGAAAATTGAAACAATAAAGACTGCAACAACCGTGTGGACCACCTTTTGTAATTCTAGTTTTGTTTGGTTTTGTAAAAGGCTCTGCAACAGCCGTAGCTAGTTGTGGTGCGATGCCTTTTGTGTCCTTTCGGTGCCGATTCCTTTTTTGTTTGGTTTTGGCTTCCCAGTTGCTGTTTAAACTTGTTTACCGGTACATATCTGAGTCAAATCCGAGAATTTGGCTGTTATCTTGCTACACGGTGCTAATTCGGAGGATATCGGCTAATTCGGAGCGATTTAAATCAGATATGGTGTAATCGGCGTTTCGGGTATCGGTATCGAAAAGGCAGGTGCCGTTCCGGTTATGACTCGGCCGAGTAGGTGAACCTTGGCCATGGTTTGGTATCCAACTCGTGTGATATTATACTCATCTCTGCCCAGAGAGAGAGCCGTTCAACCTAGGTACACTTTGCATAGACAAAAGTATAATAAAAAACTAGGTTCCAACATTCTTGTGTTACTACTAAGTGGAGACATTGGGTAGAGTTGGTTAGGACATTTACTGCCAAACCGTCCTTCCATAGCACCCATATTTTTGGAGACACATTAAAAAGCCCCATTTTAAATTGATATCAATTTGCAAATTCATCTATCCTCACGAGAAGGTATGAATTCATCTACGCATTATAATCTTCGGTCTAATAATGTTAAATCCGATTAAGTTTATAGTGTGGAACATTCGGGGTGCAACGAACAAGGAGTCATTGCGGTATATTCGTTGTACTTGTAGATCAAATAATATTAGGTTACTGATTCTTTTGGAACCTTTAGCCAATGTCTCTCATCTGGGGAGTGTGCAGTTGTTTTTGGGGTTTGACTTTGCTAGGTCTTTCGTGAATAACAAAATTTGGATATTCTGGTGTTCGGATGTTCGATATTCTTTTGTAGAAGCTGCGGATCAATTGGTCCATGTCTATTTGTCTTTCCCTTCTGGCTCTTCTTTTATTATTTCAGCTGTCTACGCGAAGTGTAACAGAATTGGTAGGAGAAGGCTATGGGAGGCTTTGGAGCATTTTTCCATGTCCGTTACTCTACCGTGGATTGCTGTAGGAGACTACAACGTTATTACTTGCGCGGAGGAAAGGATTGGAGGATCTTCTCCGAATATGCGAGATTTGGAAGAATTCAACTCAGCTTTACATCGCAGTGGCTTATTTCCAGTTCAATTCGATGGGTCTGCTTACACATGGACCAATGGTCGCATGTGGCAGCGGCTGGATCGAGCGGTTGTTAATGCCGCCTGGCTCGCAGATGTTGAGATGACTAGAGTAGCTCATCTTCAACGGGGGCGGTCTGATCATTGTCCGTTGCTAGTCAAGGGGGGTAGTACATCGACAAGGCGATCATCATTCCGGTTTCTCAATGTCTGGCGCGGTCACTCCAGTTTTCAACAAACAGTCAAGTTGGCGTGGTCTCAGTCTGTTTCTGGAGTGGGAATGCAGAAATTCTTTAATAAGTTACAGGTGGTTAAAAGAGCTTTATCTCGATGGAATGTGGAGCTTTTCGGGAATGTCTCTCAAAGGGTCAAACAGGCAGCAGACAATTTATTGGCCAAGGAAATTTTGTATGATCAGAATCGGGATACGGTGTCTAGGACGGCAGTTCACGAGGCTAGGGCACTTCATTCTCGGGAGCTAGCATTGGAATGTGAATTTTGGAGACAAAAGGCTGCGATTAAATGGATCAAAGAGGGTGACGCTAATACCTCTTTTTTCCACGCAGCAGTTAAGCAAAAACGCAGTTGTAATTTTATTGCACGCATCAGGGGAAGTGGCGACAGTTGGTTTGATAGTATAGAGGATATTAAGCTGTCAGCAAGTGATTTTTTCTCCACGTTGTTCACAGCAGACCGCGCTGCAGGTTCTGGCATCAGGCCGTCACTTGAGCTGCCTAAACTTACGCCAGAAGAGAACGATATGTTGCTGAAGTCTCCATCGGTAGAAGAAGTTCACACGGTTATATGCTCGTTGGACTCTCAGAGTGCTGCGGGACCCGATGGGTTTGGAGGGGGTTTTTATCAAAGTTGCTGGGAGTGTATCAAGGACGACTTCATGGATGCGGTGCAGGATTTCTTCGCTGGTGCCTCGATGCCCCGCGGATTTTCAAGTACCACGATCACATTACTGCCTAAGAAGGAGGGTGCATGTGAGTGGAAAGATTTTCGACCAATAAGCTTATCTAACGTTAGTTCGAAGATCATCTCGAAAATTTTGTCTACCCGCATTAATACACTCCTTCCTAAGTTGATTTTGGAGTTTCAGACTGGATTTATACCGGGCAGGGGGATACAGGATAATGTCCTCCTCGCTCAGGAATTAATTCTGGA
Organism: Coffea eugenioides; assembly: GCF_003713205.1. NCBI lineage: Eukaryota > Viridiplantae > Streptophyta > Magnoliopsida > Gentianales > Rubiaceae > Coffea > Coffea eugenioides. Next base: position 29,048,980 of record NC_040037.1, read on the forward strand.
TTTGGACAAGAAATTGCGTCATCCTAATGTAATTTTGAAATTGGATATGGAGAAGGCCTATGACAGGGTGGAATGGGGGTTTCTTTTGTACATGCTTCGTGAATTTGGCTTTAAGGAAGGTGTGGTAGATCTGGTTTTTCGGTTAATATCCAACGTGTGGTTTTCTGTATTGGTTAATGGGGAGCTCACGAGTTTTTTCAAATCGACTAGAGGGGTACGTCAGGGGGATCCTCTATCTTCTACTCTTTTCCTTTTTGTATCGGAATTCCTTGGACGGAGACTTCAGCAGCTGGTTGCTAACACTCCGAGGTTTAGATTTTTGAGTAAGGGGGGGCTGGTCCCGTTTCTTGCGTTTGCTGATGACATGGTTATCTTCACACGGGCATCGGTTGACTGTCTGCAAGCTGTGTCGTCCTTGTTGCGAGAGTATGAAATTCTTTCTGGCCAAAAAATAAATCTTGCCAAGAGTAGGTTTCTGTGTTCGTCGAAGATTCCTTCGGATACCATCACTTTAATTCAACAAGCTACGGGGTTTCAAGGGCAATCTTGGCCTGTGAGATATTTGGGAGTGCCACTGTTTCGTGGCCGTAGTAGGAGTATTTTATTTGATGGAGTTTTTGCTTCTGTTAGAGCAAAGCTTCTTCATTGGAGTTCCCGCTTCTTGTCTGCTGGGGGGAAGATCATATTGCTTCGGCATGTGTTGAACTCAATGCCTATTTATTTATTGCAGGTTTCTAAACCACCGAAGGGGATTTTTCTAAGGCTAGGTAGGCTGTTTAATGCATTTTTGTGGGATGGCAAGGATGGGAGACGGATTCATTGGTCTTCCTGGGAGAAATTATGTTTTCCAGTCGCAGAAGGGGGTTTGGGTTTCAGATCACTGCTGGATGTAGAGAAGGCGTTTGCAATGAAATTATGGTGGAGAATACGTCAAAAGAATTCTACGTGGGCAAGGTTCATGCATCGAAAGTACATTGGTGACCAACATCCGTCCTCGGCAGAGGTTGGTGTTGGGTCGGCAATATGGAAGCGGGTCTGCTCAGTTCGGACTGTTGCTGAAGCCAATTTTCGTTGGCGTGTTGGTGAGGGGTTTGTCGATTTCTGGTACGATCGTTGGCTTTTTGACGAACCGCTTAGTAGCCAGTGTGATGGGGAGCCTCCTCATTGTTTGGTAGCTGAGTTCTATAGCTCTACAGGGTGGAATATTGAACGTTTGCTCCAGGTTCTTCCTCGATCGGTCGTTAATAGTATTTTGCAGACAAGTGTTGATCCAGCTCTTAAGGATGAATTGGTTTGGGCTCCTTCAACGGATGGTAGGTTCACTGTGTCGTCTGCATGGGATTTAATTAGACAGCGGCGTAACCTGTCTTTGGTGTGGCGCGGAATTTGGTGTCCATTGCTGCCGTTAAAGATGTCTTACCTTGTTTGGAGGATTTTGGCTGGTTTTCTGCCGTTGGATGACAAGCTCCGTTCTAGAGGGTTTTCATTGGCTTCCAAGTGTGATTGTTGTGGTGATTCACAGGAGTCTTTGCATCATATTTTTGTGCAGGGCAACTTGGCAAGTGCTGTCTGGAAGCATTTCTTCCGCGCTTGCGGTATCCCGTGGACTTCATTCTCATGCGTTTCTTCGTTGCTAGTGGTGTGGTTTCAATCTTCTGGGAGTGGGCGTTTGGATCATGTTCGGTGTGTTATACCTGTTGTAGTGTTATGGTTTCTGTGGCGTAGTAGAAATGACGCTCGGTTTGGTAATGTTCCCTCGGCTTGCTTTAAAGTTATTTCAGACATCAATGGGTGGTTGGTTGCTCTGGGGGCTGCGCGTATGTTGAAAAGGTCTCAGTTGGAGGGGGATACGGATACCTACTTTGCACGGTATTTTCAGCTCAAACCACATAAATCTTTCTGTCCGCAAGCTATATCTTGGAGGAAGCCTCCTCGAGGGGCAGTCAAGCTGAACACCGACGCAAGTGTGTCAAATGGGTTGGCGAAAGGCGGAGGAGTGGTACGGGATTTTGAAGGGAAGATGCTTGGTGCTTTTTATAAGGAGTTTGGGGAATGTGAGGTGGTACATGCGGAAGGGTTAGCGTTGTTAACTGGTCTACAGTGGTGTGTTGGGACAGGGTTGTCAGATATTTTAGTAGAAGTAGATTCTCTAGTGTTGGCCCGGCTGGTTACTAGTCAATCGATTGGTAAGTGGCCGTTGTGTAGCATTTTAAGCCAGATTCGGTTGTTGTTAGGTAAGGTGCAGGGGACCATTACGCATATCTATCGTGAGGCGAATGCTGTGGCAGACAGCCTAGCGGCTTTATCTTTGGAGAGTCCATTTGTTACTTTCCAATCTCATCATCTGCTTCCAAGTAGGGCTCGGTCGTTGATTAACTTGGATGCAATGGGCTATCCATATATTCGAAACGTTAGTTGTTAGGTATTTTCTTATTTTTCTGGCATGTGTTGAAGGGAGGGTTTGCTTCCTTCGTCGTATGATTTTGTTGCTGTTGAATAAAATTTGGGGGGTTCTCCCCTTTTATTTAAAAAAAAAAAAAAAATAAATAGTATGGAATTTGCGTGAATCGAGAATGCTATGGTATGCAACAATGGAAAGAAAACGTGTACACTTTGCATGCAAGAGAGCAATCAAAGCTTAAAGTGTCTTGGCACTGAATTCAATTATTAATCTATGCTCATTAAGTTTCAAAAGAGCATGCAGATTTCAACAATTTGGGGACACCAATAAAACCCAAATTTGAAAATTTCAATCCCACAAGCATAACAATCACTGTTTATTTCATGAAAGTTTGTTCGTTCAATTTGAGACAACAAATTTTTATGCTAGAAAGACTCAAACTTTCATGCATAAAATTTGTTCATGGCTCAAACTTTCATGCATAAAATTTTTATGCATAACAAACTAGTTTTGATTCAATTTGAGACAACAAATTGTTTGTTCGTTCAATTTGAGACAACAAATTTTCAGCTTGGTTCATGGCTCAATTCGGTGAATTTTGATTCGGCAAAGTGAGTTATAAAGACTCAATGTTTAAGCTAGAATGAAGGTGGGTGATACCTAAGTAATGCGAGGCTTGCTCGTGGTGAAGGCTAACGTCTTGATGCTTGCAATTCGAGCTATTTGGAGCTATGTGGAAGTCAAGAATATTTATAGCTTGGTGATTTGATCTTGAAGGCTTCTATATTTTGTGATCACTGTGGGCTTGATTTAAAGCAAGTTGATAATTTTGAAAACCAAGGTTCTATGCAGATTTTTGATCGGGCAAGTTTTGGCTATTTTAGAAGTCAAACGACTTGGAAATATGGGTCCAGTAGCTAATTTAGAAGTTACATATTGACTTCAAAGGATTTATATTGGAGTTGGAAAGCTATTGGAACTTGTGAACTTATGTTGCCTAATTGGTTTTGGCAATTCCCATATTAATGAACATTGATTGTGTGGCAAAGGTAATTTCCTAGGCGTTGATTTTAGCAATTACTTTTTTTTTCCTCGCAAGACTCGGTTTAGACAACTACTGGTTTGCCACATCATGGAAAATGGAAATGATTGAAAGTGGTGTTTTTCTGATTCTCTTGGAATCAATTGCCAATCAAGAGGAAAATGGTCTCACGACTTCTTAAGGAATTAATTGAAAAAATGAAGCCATGGGCAACATGATTCTGTACATGAATCAATTTGGTTCGAGTGTTCAACTGCATTACAAGCCTAGACTACAAAGTTTGGTTTTTTTTTTTTCTAATGGACCAAGTATTCTACAAAATCATGATCAAGGTTAATACTTCAAGCCTTGTCTTTGGCAATTGTCAAGCAATGTCTCACCAAGTCTTCAAGTGGGGGCATTTATAGACAAATAAATTTTATTTAGTCAAGATTTATTTAAATTGAATTTATTTTAATTAAATTAAATTAAATTATAGAAGTCCATTATGTTTTTGACTGACAAATTGGGCCAATATTATATGTGCTATTAAATCAAATTAAATTTGTAATGTCCATTTAAATTGAAGTGAATTAATTATTAATTCACAATGAACTATTTGGATTGCCCCAGTATTTAAACTCAAATTAAATGGGTTTCTTGAGTTACAAGTTACCTAAACTACAAGAAGGTTCTGAGGGTTTTTTTGAAAACTTAGCTTACATATTTTGGCTATAAATAGAGGTCTTCCCTCAAGATAAAGGGAGATTTAAATAAAGAAATTTTGGAGAAACGCTATCAAATTCTCTCAAGAGCTTTCTCTCTCAAATCCAAGTCCAAATCAAGCCAAACAAATCCTCCTGCTATCAGTGTTGAAGACTTAAAGTTTGAAGTATTTGACGCCATCATCAAATCATTCGTTTTCTACACCGAAATTGTAGAAAACACTCTTTGATCGAAGAATAAGACTTTTTGGCCCTTCGATTGAAGTCATTTAAAGAGAAGAATCAGGGGATTAATTTCTTTGGTTCAAGAATTTTCAGAGATTGTAACCCACTTATTATTTGATTTAATATATTTGATATTTGTGCAAGTTTTCTTGTCTTTTATTTTAAGCAACGAAATTTGTGCTTACAAGAGTATTTGAATTTCTCTCTCCTATCTTTAATTCGATTTTGCCTAGCTAAAAAGATACAATTTTTCATCTTTCACCAAAGAACAATTTGTCTGTAATAGTTTTAATTATAAGTTAACACTTTTCTAGCTAGGCAATTTTTACCTTGGAGATTGAAGTTAAGGAATTTTGTCTGAATCATTGTTAGAGGCTGTATGCTTTTGCAGCTTCAAGTGGATTGCTAAGAACTTTACATGCAACCAATCTCCATCATTTAAGAAGATTTTCTCGACAAAATTTGAGTTAGTCTTTTTAAACTAGGTTGAGATTAGATGGAAATTAATTAAAGATGATCTACATTAAGGAATAAAAAATTTTAAATTCTATTGTACTTAACTGTACGATTTCTTATACACAATTCATTTGACATCACCAACTAGACTTTGAAGGGATATCTCATCTCGATCTGATATCTCTTAGGTCCCTATGTCTTGCATTCACATAGCAACGTTCAAAATTCAATTTGTAATAAGAGTAATTTTCGAAAAAATTTAAACTAAAACCTCATAATTAACTTCAGTTTCGTGTGAAAAGGTATCTACATTTTAAAATTCTAGCCTTTAAGAGCGGATATATGTGTAGGTTAGTAGAGGCGCGTGCCTCACTACAAAAGATAGGTATACAATTGTTAAAATAGAAAATTAATCTTAAATACATTATCAGTGTATACACTATCACCATTAGATATATGACATGTGTCATCCAAATTTTGCTCATGTGTCATCCATCCAACCATAATAGTGTATATACTAACAGTATATATAAAATTTACTCTTAATTTTATCCTACTAATTTATTAAGAAGCCTCTAGTGACCAAAGTAAATTATTTCATTTAAGGCATCAAATTTACCCCACCAATTGGTAGAAATAGAAGATAATTATATACCAACAAAGAATTGATTAACAATTTTCAATAACAAACTAATGACTATAAATGCAAACCCAATACTTTAGGGAGTTTATTTTACTTAACATTTTTATATATCGAGAGCAAAAATAGTGCTTAAATGGGTTATAGAGCATTAAAGATTTTTTTTATCCACTTGTTTTATCTACTTATTATTTATGCAGATAAGTGCTTTATCACTTACTATGTGAATATTGCTATCCTTCAATATAACATCACTATAATAACTTTTATGTGTTTATGCCCTCAATGAAATGTTTTCTTGGCTCTGTCATTTCTTTTTCCACAAATGTGACTCCCAAACTTATTTTTCTCATTTTCAAAGACCTATAATCATCTAAAAAGATTTTTTCTTTAAATTCAAAACTTGTTTTATTTTTAAATTGTTTTAATGACTTAGTACATTTAAAACCAAATATCAAATGACAACCTCTAAACTTTTTAAAACCTTTTTAAACTATTAATGCAACCAAATTGTCACATTTTTCAAAAGTCTCATTTTTTACTCTTTTTTGTTTCTCAAATCAAAACCATTTTTCAAAATCTTTCATTTATTTTTTACTTATTTTAGTTTATTAAAAGTACCAATGCAACAAACTAGATTAGTTTAAAATAAAATGTTGTACTTTGAATGACCTTTTTAATCACTTTTGGTAGGTATGTACTCCAAAAATTTAGGCAACAATTTGAACTTTTCTTTGTTATAAATTCTACAAACATTTGTATCCTAGAACATAAATGTCATCCGTTAGTTTTTTTCTCAAGGGAATATTTCAAATCTTACAAGAAGAGAAGGATAGAGAAGGGTTTGAGAGTGAATCCATGAATCTTAAAGATTATCTAACTATTGTCCTTACAAGCTATACGAGCTAACCTTGGTCTTTTTAGAAATTGTTTATGTGCACACCTAAATTGCTATTGTAAGTCTATCCATTAGTTTCATTGCATAGTCCTTTTAGAGGATTTCATCTTTTTCATCCCTAAACTTTTATACTAAAATCAATTTCGTCCTTTATGTTTTTTTAACCAATTTAGTCCTCCAACAATTTTAGAGTCTCAAATGCAAGACTTTTGTGGCGGCAACACCACATTTTATATGTTCTACACGATTGATGAGGGGAATATTTGTCCATTTGGATCAAATTCTTCAATTTAGATAGAACTTTGGCTATAGTTTTTCTTCTCCTATAGAAATCGCATCCCCTTCATGGAAAATTCGAACCAACTCTCTCTCTCTCTCACACTCAAATCATGAAATAAAATTCACAAGAAAAAATAGAAAATCAAGAACCAAAAAGAAAGTGAAGCAAAATTTAGAGGATAAATGTCTCTCAAACATACTCTCAAGTCTACTCACAAACTCATTTTGTCTGGGCATTTTGTCAAATAGATTAAGATCACCACAAAAATTGAATATTTGACTTTGGCTAAGCCAAAGATATCTCATCAAGCCTCATTCAGGTAGAAAAAGGTGAAAAGAAACAACGAAATTGCAACAAGTGTTATTGTCCAATTTCATTCATCTACAAAACAAAGCATACGAGAAGAAGATAGCCATTTCAGTAGCCAAAAAAATGCATCTCAACCTAGAGATTAAAACAAAAAAGGATTATGGAAACCACACAGTGCTTTCTTCATAATGATTTGCAACTGGTGGTGGTTCCACCAAGAAGATAGCAACTCCGGCAATGATGATGGCGGGAACGAGCTCTCCCTGCTTCTCGGATTCCCCTTTTTTACGTTTTTTTTTTATTTTTCTGCTCCTCGGATTCCCTTATTGTTTTTGTTGAATTTTTTGGTCTTTTCTTCTTTTCTTGGAAAGAAAGTGGAGTACAAACTCTACAATTAAGATTCTGCAAGGATATTAGAGAGGTTCTTATGAGTTCATATGAAACTGTAATGGAGTAAATGGTAGCAGGCATATAATCAAGGGATAGCAGAAGAAAAGGTGTGAAGGAGAATTAAAGGCGGGGAAGTTGCTGGACAAGGCAGAGAGAGGGCATGACCCGAAAAGCATGTCTTTGCTGAGTTCACATTATATCAGTTGCAGAAGCGGACCATTTCAGCTGAAGATTCCCAGGGGACACGTGTTAGAGGCTCATTAGTCTACTTGAAATTTAGTTAGGATATCTTTTAGCATATTTGATCTTATACCAAAGAAGGAATATCCTCTCTGCAATTTCCCCTTCCCCAAGCTTCCTTCACATTTCTTTCCCTCTCTTTTCTAAATTCGTATTCTCTATTCTATGTTTGTTATTAAAGTTCATTAATGGAAATGAAGCTATTCCTCTAACTCTCTAGATTTTACTGTTCTATACATTCATCATTATAATCAAGTTTCATCGTTTCTGCAATACTTCTTCACTTTCTACTGCATCTCTGGTTTTGAACCACAACAGTGGTATCAGAGCTAGCCACAAGCCATAGGGATGACAAAATCTCAAGTTGAAATGTTGAAGCGAGATGTGGTTGAGCTGGACAGTGTGGTGAGTACTTTTACTAACAAGAGTGAAAGAATGGAACAGGCTATTAGGACCATAGAGATAAGGCTCCTTCCACCGAGAAGTTGTCAAAGGGATTAGATCAAAAGTATGAAGGGATGATGACCATGATGGCATAGCTAATGGAAGGGAGCAGTAACTCAGGACAAGAAGCATAGCAGAATGAATCTAAGTTGGAATTGTAGAAAGAAGTAACTGGAAAAAGAGAATTCATCTGGTAAATTACTAACTACATTTTGGAGATAGGGCAGACATCTAGTTTCATGAGGTTTTCAATGGAAAAGATGATTCCAAGGTCAAAGCTAGCAACTGCTCTGTGCATCAAATTTCGAGAGGGTACTCTTGAAGAGACCATTGAGGAATTCAATAAGTTGGTGCAAACAGGATCCATGGCAAACTATTTGGAGAAATTTGAGATACTCAAAGCACTAGTAATGCCATCTTTACCTCACTTATCTAATTCTTATTATAAGGCCAGTTTCATGAGTGGCTTAAAAAAAGAAATAGCCAATATGGTGAAAATGTCCAAACTTGAGACCTTAGCTGATGCCATTGAGGTAGCCAAGTTGTAGGAAAAGAACCTAAAAGCTATTTAGAAGATGCACAATACTCATTCTACTAATTTCAATAACTAGAAAAACAACAATAAAGCCCCATGAACCTAAAAGCTATTTAGAAGATAAACAAAACTCATTCAGAAGATGCTAATTTCAATAACTAGAAGAACAACAATAAAGCCCCATTTCACTCTAAATGGAATCATGGTAGTCCCAAGAACACAGATACACCTTCATTGTGATAGCCTCACCTTCCCCTAGGGCCTAAGGGTTAGCGAACTGCCTACCCAACTCTTGTTAGGACTACTAAGCCGAACCCACGATGATGTGAATCAAGTCATGCAAATATACAAGATTCAAGTCCCAAGTTTTGTCGTTTAATTGGTATTGATGGCTAGGCTATAAATTGTCAAGTTCCTTGCTGTTTGTTGGTTGTTTGTTAGTGTCTTTATTTTGGTCAGCTTACTTTCTAATTGGACTGAAAGTATAGTTGATTAATTTAGTGGTTTAAGTCATTTATTTCAGTCCAAAGGTCGGCCGAGAGTTGTCTTGTAATGGCAAATTATTGCTACTTAATTAGGGAAGTTAGTTTAGTCCAAGTTAGATTAGGTTTTGGAGTCATTGTAAGGCTATAAATAAGCCTACGCCTTATACGTTTGGGGGGGGTCAGATTTTACACCAATAAACTTGAGCGTTTATTCACTTTCTCTTTCCAAGAGAGCTTTTCTTGAATACTTGAGAGTTTTCTTAAGTTATTCAATTGAACTTATCAATCAAGTACCCACCTTGATTGTGGCATTTCTCTACCTTATAAATTTGGTTCATTAATTCAATTGGTTATGGGTTGAAATAGTATCAATATTGTTTGTGACTTCTAGAGTTAATTAGGGTCAAGTTTTCTGCTGCCAAACCGTTGGTATTAGTCGTCTAGATCTAGGGCATGTGACAACGGGTTTCGTCTTCGACGGGGTTCGTATTATCTGGTAATCAGAGCTAGTTGACAAATACCAGGTTATATCCCTTTTTCCTTTCGTGTTTGAGTCAGATTTTTCTTGTTTTCAATTCAGATCCATGCGTCAACAAAAAAAACAAAAAAAAAATTGAATCCTATGGTTTTTATTTGTTCCTTGCTGTCGAATCTTGTCTCTTGTTAGTGTCGTGTTTTTAGTCGTGTTTCATTGTCATGTCTTGTTTCCATTGCTATCCAATTATTGTTCTTGTTTTGTGTCTATGAATTCGTGTCTTGGCATTGAGTCAAAAAAATCTGGTCATGTTTCCTTCTTGAAAATCCGAAGCTTGAAATTGTGTGTTCTTGAAGTTAGACTGTGGCTGAATATTCTTGTTCTTGGGAGTATTGAATTTCTTGAATTGTGGCTGTTTCTTGTGCAAAACTTTAAGCCGATTCTTGTTCCTTGAGTTTGATTTGAATTGCAAATCCGAAGCTTGAAATTGTGTGTTCTTGAAGTTAGACTGTGGCTGAATATTCTTGTTCTTGGGAGTATTGAATTTCTTGAATTGTGGCTGTTTCTTGTGCAAAACTTTAAGCCGATTCTTGTTCCTTGAGTTTGATTTGAATTGCAAAAAAAAGAAAATAAAGGAAAGAAAGAAAAGAACTGACTCGTGAAAAAAAAAGGAAGAAGAAACACAAGAAAAGAAAGAAACAAGAGTTCGTATCAATCTTGAAGTGGAAACAAGAAAGTAATTTGATTTGGGAATCCAAGGTTGACTGGGATTAATAATAAATTCTAGTCACAAGAAAACTGTCCATATTAGATTTACCTCAAGTGCACACGTGACAAATCTCCAAATCAGCAGCCTTATTCTCCAAACTATACCCAACAACCAAATTCTATCAAGTTTCCAAAATTCCAGCCATAGTACAAGTTGGGTAGAAGGTTCTCTAGGTTCCAACAAATTCTGCCATTGAGTCTTGAGTTCCGGAAATTTTCTTAATTTGTTGTCCAGCCACAAGTCACGTATTTGGAGTCTTATTTGGGTCTTGTTCGCAGATTCTTGTCAGTTTTTATTAGCTCCAAGTAGTCCAAATCGGCTTTGGACTGTGAAGGCTAATAGATTTCTAAATTGCGTCTTGAGTCAAGTTGAAAACTTCCAAATTCTGGTGTAGAGTTTCGGCCATAAATCTGGAAATTTTTCAGTTACTTCATCGTGTCTTTTTAGTGTTTTAGACCGTCCACTCTGCTTAAATTTTCTAGCATTCATCCGCCACCTTCTTGTGTGAAAATTGGTGAAAAGTTTGATTGAATCTCATTGAGAAAATTCTGATTTCTTCAAGAGAGGTAATCAAATGACTTGAGAAGTGATTGGTGAGATCATTAGAGTGTTTAAACACTTGAGCGATACACGAGTGCGAGTGATACACGTGAGGAAGTGGTGAGATAAAATTTTCTATTTTATACTAACCCTTTCTTGCAGGTTTAAAATCAAAGGCCATGTCTAACGAAGGAGAAAGCACACCAGCTTTCGATTTTTCCTGTTTGGCAGAAAGTTTGAAGGAGGAGATAGGACGTCTTTTGGATCAAAAGCTTGAACCCATGAATATACGCCTTGATAGGTTGGAAGAGTCCCAAAATGGCTCCAAAGGTAGTCAACAAAGAGGGAGAATTCGCGAAAGGCCTATGCTCGAGTTCAGTGACTCTAACTCAGATGACAACTTTGACTGTGGACAAAGGCGACCGAGGAGGAACACCAAACAAGTTGGTGATGCAATCAAAGGAATTAAAATGAAAATTCCACCATTCCAAGGTAAATCAGACCCAGATGCATACCTTGAATGGGAGAGACGAGTGGAGTTAGTTTTTGATTGCAATGATTACACGAATGAGCAAAAGTTGAAATTGGCTTTGGTTGAATTCACCGACTACGCTATCGTTTGGTGGGATCAAGTGGTTACAAGCCGGAGGAGGTGTGGTGAACCTTCTATAACCACTTGGACTGAGCTTAAACACCTCATGAAGAAGTGATTTGTACCAAGTCACTACCATAGAGACTTGTACCAAAAGCTTCAAACCTTATCCCAAGGAAATCGCTCGGTTGAGGACTACTACAAGGACATGGAAATTTCCATGCTTAGAGCCGATATATATGAGGATAGGGAGGCAACAATGGCGCATTTTCTCAGTGATTTGAGATCCGAAATTGCTGACCACCTAGAGCTGCAACACTATGTCGAGCTATAGGACATGGTGGAAAAGGCTATCAAGATTGAGCAAAGGCTCAAGAGGAGGGGTCAAGGAGGGTATTCACTGAGCCACACTTCACCTATGAACCGATCTACACCACCGGGAAGGGAAGAAAAGCTCCCAGCAAATTCTATCTCTTCAAGGCCGAAACAAGAATTCACAAAAACAGATTTGAAGTTTGCCCCTAAATTCGGCCATGAAGTATCCACACCTTGACTTCGTGACAATAAATGTTTTAAATGCCAAGGACGTGGGCACATAACTAGTCAATGCCCTAACTTGCGAGCTATGATCGTCCTACCTAGTGGTGAGACTATCTCGGATAATGAAAAGGAGTATGAAGGAATACCACCATTGACGGAGGATGAAGATGATGAATCAAGTGAAGAGGTTCCTATTGATCAACCCATCGGGTTAGGTTTGGTTAGAAGGAAGGCATTGAATACACAACGCATTGATGAGGATGTACAAAGAGAGAACATCTTCTATACGCGATGTCTTGTCAATGGCAAGGTGTGTAGCTTGATTGTTGATGATGGGAGTTGTACTAACATAATAAGTGCTCTAATGGTGAAGAAGTTGCAGCTACCTACTCATAATCATCCTTGGCCCTACAAGCTGCAATGGTTTAGTGATTGTGGTGAACTCCGTGTCTCCAAACAAACACTTGTGCAATTTAGCATTAGTAGATACGAAGACGAGTTATTGTGCGATGTAGTGCCGATGCAAGCCACTCACATTATTTTGGGACAGCCATGGCAATACGATAAGAAGGTCATTTATGATGGTCGTACTAACAAATATTCTTTTCTTCATAGGGATAGGAAGGTTACTCTTGCTCCGCTTACCCCTAAGCAAGTGCAAGAAGATCAAGCAATGCTTCAATGGGAGTGGGAGTTAGATAAAGCTGAAAGTAAACAAAGGAGCATGCGAAGTGAACAAAGTGTCGAGCAAGATGTAAAGGAAAGGGGCAAAAACTAGTTGGCCATAGTGGGAAGCAATGGGAGGAAATTAAGCATGTTTGCACAAACCATTGGTGAGGGAGATTGTTCCCTCCCTAGCACACTAACCTTTGTTTTGTTTAACACCATATCTTTTCTGCAGCTGGAGTATGGTGCAACTATGCTTACCTTACTTTGTTCAATTCCTAAATCCTTTGGAGA